>NW_027596546.1:0-238936 GCF_964194155.1 Cetorhinus maximus | reverse complement strand
GGACCTCCGGAGGAGGCTGAGATGGATCATCCTCTTGGCACTTCTGGCTGAAGATTGTTAAAAATGCTTCAACCTTACCTTTTGCACTGATGTGCTGGGCTCCTCCATCATTGAGGATGGGGATATTTGTGGAGCCTCCTCCTCCAGTCAGTTGTTTAATTGTCCACCACCATTCACGACTGGATGTGGCAGGGCTGCAGGGCTTAGATCTGAACCGTTGGGTGTGGGATCACTTAGCTCTGTCTATCACTTGCTGCTTATGCTGTTTGGCACACAGGTAGTCTTGTGTTGTAGCTTCACCAGGTTGATACTAATTTTTAGGTATGCCTGGCTCCTGGCCTGCCCTCCTGCACTCTTCATTGTACCAGGGTTGATCCCCTGGCTTGATGGTAATGGTAGAGTGGGGGATATGCCGGGCCATGAGGTTACAGATTGTGTTCGAGTACAATTCTGCTGCTGCTGATGGCCCACAGCACCTCATGGTTACCCAGTATTGAGTTGCTAGATCTGTTCGAAATCTATCCCATTTAGCATGGTGGTGGTGCCACACAACACAATGGAGGGTATCCTCAATGTAAAGGTGAGACTTTGTCTACACAACGACTGTACATTGGTCACCTCTACTGCTACTGTCATGGACAGATGTATCTGCAGGTTGGGAGGATGAGGTCAAGTATGTTTTTCCCTTTTGTTGGCTTCCTCATCACCTGCCGCAGACCCAGTTTAACAGCTATGTTATTTAGGGCTCAGCCAGCTACCGGTAGTGGTGCTACCGAGCCACTATTGGTGATGGACATTGAATTCCCCCACCCAGAGTACATCCAGTGCCCTTGCCACCCTCAGTGCTTCCTGAAAGTGGTGTTCAACATGGAGGAGCACTGATTCATCAGCTGAGGGAGGGCGGTACATGGTAATCAGCAGGTTTCCTTGCCCATGTTTGACCTGATGCCATGAGACTTCATGGGGTTTGGAGTTGATGTTGAGGACTCCCAGGGCAACTCCCTCCCAACTGTATACCACTGTGCCACCACCTCTGCTGGGCCCATCCTGCTGGTGGGACAGGATATATCCAGGGATGGTGATCGTGGTGTCTGGGACATTATCTGTAAGATATGATTCTGTGAGGATGATTATATCAGGCTGTTGCTTGACTAGTCTGTGGGACAGTTCTCCCAACTTTGGCACTAACCCCCAGATGTTAGTAAGGAGGACTTTGCAGGGTTGACAGGGCTGAGTTTACTGTTATTGTTTCTGGTGCCTAGGTTGATGCCGGGTCGTCCATTCAGTTTCATTCCTTTTCGACTTTTTAGCAGTTTGACACAACTGAATGGCTTGCTAGGCCATTTCAGAGAGTATTTAAGAGTCAGCCATTTAGGAGTCATCCTGATGTAGCTCCTTGCTATTTTCAGGGCCATCCCTGCATCCAAAGTAATAGAATGATTTATTGACCAGCCTTGAGGATAAAGGATCACATAAAGACTGCCTTTAAAGAGCAGAGAAATAATGTTGCCCCTGATGGATGACAACGTCAGTGTTGTGTTGCTGCCAGTTCAACAGCACCTTCCAAACCCCTGAGCTCTGGCATCTCAAAGGACAAGGGCAGCAGCCACATGTGAACACCAACACCTGGAAGTTGCTCTCCAAGCCAAGCACCATTCTGATTTGGAAATATACCACCGTTCCTTCACTGTTGCTGGGTCAAAATCCTGGAACTCCCTCCCTAACCGCACTCTGGGTGTACCTCCACCACATGGACTGCAGTGGTTCGAGAAGGCAGCTCACCATCACCTTCTCATGGGGAATTAGGGATGGGCAATAAATGCTGGCCACGTGAAAGAATAACAAAAAAGTTGATATTAGAGTAGGTGATGATGATAATTTTAGCAGTGTCACCAGAACATGGACAATGAGACTTGACATAGCTATGAAAACACTTAAATAGACAAGATTATTAGTAGTAAAAAGCAGTTTAGGTGCAAAGTCTAAAATAATTTTCAGAACCATTGGATTGACTAATACGGGGGGGGCGAATATTATGCCCCCACCTCGGAAACCACATTGATATGGAGCTGACACGCTCCACATCGACCCGGCCCATAGCCGTAAAGCACTGCGGGACTGATTACTGAGGCCCCAAGTGGGACATCCTTCCCTCATTAGGCCAGAAGTCATGTCCTCTGGAACTGCTGGCCAATCCGTTTGGCTGGCAGCTCCATCGGTCCCAGCAGCACCAGGGAGGCATCAACAGCCACTGCGGGACTACTGGTGAAGCAAGGACGCCTAGGCCTTGGATTGTTGGAGCAGGTAAGCCCAGGGCCTTGGGCCATGGGAGTTTGGATAGGTTAGGGAGAGGGGCAGTGGGGGTCGGGGGGGGGGATTGGGTTTGGGTTTAAGGGAGAGTGTGGGTAGGAAGGAAGTGGGGGGTTCAACCTAAGGGGAGGCCGTGCCGCGATCGGGAAAGGGTAGCCCCCGAAGAACAAACCCTTCCATCCCACTCTTTAATCACTTGAGGTAAAACATCGGGCTTCCTGCTTCCACCCTTCTGTCCACACATGTGAGCAGTGTGTTATCAGGGCCAATTGGCTTGGTAACAAGCCTTATTGACCCTTGATTATCCATTTAGATATGGCGAGTGGGCTGCTGATTTTGGTGCCCGCCTTCCCCCCATCCTGTATTATGGGGGTGAGCTTGGGGGTGGACGGGAAGGTGGTGGGATGGGCATCCACCCCATTTTATGGTCCCTCCTGTTTTCCGTGCCCACCGATGGCATGTAAAATTCAGCCTATTATCTTTTAAAGTTGGAACCATTTTTGGCTGACAATAGGCATATTCCTCTTTAGACGGCTCATAGCAATCACCTCTGCAGTTTATCATATCCAGTGAGTCAGTTATAGTTTTTATTTAAAAACCCAACTAAATGTAATCCAGGTAAAGTTTGAATTCCAATGGTCTTATGCAATAATGTTCAAAGCGCTTTATTTAGAAAAACGCATGGTAATGGAAGGTTGCCAGAAAAAAAAAAGGCTTAACCTCTAACACCTTACGCCGCATGACTTCTTTTTCAAAATGTCTTTATTAAGAAAAAGTACACTGTTGGAAAAATGACAAATTAATAACTAACACCTCACATGGCTTTCACGACAGAAAAGATTCACTGGATTCACTATTTTCTGTGACCATGTCATCAGGAGATTTGCATCTCTCTACAGAAATGTTAGGTATACGCTTCCAAAGCTTAACAAGTGTGTTCAGTTTGACCAATTTAAACCAAGATTTCAATAGGCAGAGATCCTGTTCTTCTGTACCATTTTATTATTCACTTAGCTGTTTTATTTACTTGTCTCTGTGTGAGGAAGGTTTGCATTAACTCTTACCACAGATCATTACATAATACAAGGTACACATATAAATGGCTGTGCACATGTAAGAGCTCTGCTTTAATGGTTTATTGCCATTGCTGCTTGTATTTTAAAAGTAACATTTATTTCTCTCCAGTGAGCAAACTTCTGTTGCGATTATTACTTGGGGATGTTACCGGGAAGTGACAGCCGTATAACCTATGGATTTGGTGCACATTTTTAACATGATTACATAGCTGCCAAAACTTTGATTTGTTTGAGTTCTAGTACTTACTAATATCTAGGATATGGTGGGGTATAATCAGCAGGTCAGGATGTGTATTTTTCATTTTGGCTATGACCTTTTTGGTTGTTTGTGATTTGGGCTTCCTCTATGGGTGGAGCTTGCAATGTGTCAGGTTTCAGAAGGCATTTTTGTGAATTGCAGTGTAGCTCGGAATGGTGCAGATAAGATTGTACTAAAACCATTCATTTCAAAATTTGAACCAGAAACAGAGCAAGGGATGCAAACAGTAACAGCACACTCATTAAAAGTGGGTAATGAGTGCCAGAGGTGAAGAAACATGTCTTAAAATTACAGTGTTTTAACGGTTGGTTCAACATTATATTTTGTTATGACTTGTTTCACAATTGCTTATTCAAACTCAGAGGTGCCACCTGTCAGGATCCACCAATAAACCTGTGGAGCTACAGGTATCATTCACGAATAAACAATCTACCTGTGCCAAACCATAGTGTACCATTGAATACAAAAGTTTCAATGCAATGTATTTTAAATTGTTTTCATGTCTGAATAAAAGTTACGGCAAATTTTGGTCTCTGTTTTGCCACAAAATGAGAATGGATACAGAGAACAGAGCATGAATTTGTGCAGAGATCAGACATTTTTGGCACTGGCTGATGTTCCACTATGTTTCGGGGATGACACTGTCCAAAATATCCTTCACAAACATAATCAGAAAATTATGTCATTCGGACATCAATGTGGTTTGCGTAATTCCTGCCAAGATTTCCTTCATTCCAGATACTGAGAAACCACACATTCAGAGATGGAAAGCAACCACTTCATGGCCAGAATTTTACCAGCCCTTTGGTGATGGGCTGGGAGGTGGAGATATTGGCAAAATGGTATGGGAAAGTGTTGAAGGGGCGTGCCCAACATCACTCCGCTGCCATGTTATTTTGCCAGAAGCAGGAAGGCGGGCAGATCTACCGCCCACCAGGAGAGCCCAATTGAGCCACTTAAGTGCCCTCTATAATGTACAAAAAGTTTAAATGGTGGCATCAAAATCCTTCAAGGATTAAATGCCCTCCATGGGCATTTTGCCCCTACCTGGAAGGCCCACCGCCACACCGGGAGACCACCTGTTGAAATTTGGCAGCATTCCAGCGGGCTCACAAAAGGGCCTCCAGGCAGTGATGAGTGCCCCTGCGGCAACAACATTGTCTGTGAATCACAGCCCCCAGCAATCACCGGGGCCTATCTGACTGGCCATGTCAACCCTCCCAACCTCATTTACCCCTCTTCGAGGGTGCCTTGGCCATTGATGCACTCTCTCCTCACAGCTGCAGCCTTGGCATAGGTCAGTGCTTGTGGTGTTGGTGCTGAGGTTGCTGACTTGCCGGCTCTTTGATTGGATTGGCAGCTCTTGGGGGCGAGCCACTGACCTTAATAGGGATGGCGGCCTGGGCAGCAGCCGCAAAATTGGCCAATTCCAGGAATATGCCTCCCCAGGTCCTGGCATCTGTCAAAGCGTTTTCACCTCTTATTGTTGACCCCCTGCTGTGGGACTTCTGCTGCCCTGTAAAATTCAGCCCCATGTGTAAACCATTTAAATGCACATTCAGCTCTCAACTTGCTCTCTTGAAACTCTGCTTTTTTCTCATGTTGTATGTGAATAAGGTTTCCATGAAGGATTTTGATGCAGCAATTTAAACTTTCTTTACATTATAGATGTCCCTGTATGAATCCTTCTCCAGTTACCTTACTTGGAAAAATATCAGAGAAGAAAGATGCAAGGATGGTGACATTTTGTTTTATAATGCCCCTGTGACGCATCTGGGACATATGACATGAAAGTGGCTATATGAATATAAGTTATTGTTGCTGGAAAAGGACAAAACAAGTAAAAGACAAAGCCTTTATTGCAACAGAGAGATTTGGACTAAGAGGTTATTAATAATTGGTACTCATTTCTGATGATGCATGAGGTGATATTTAATTCCTGCCTTCTATTTTGCTTTTACCAAGAATTAGATCAATGCAACATATATTGCATAATTGCCAGCAAGGAAGAGGGAGAGGTTAAGGGCAGAAATCTGAGATTCTGCAGATTTTTAGTATGTCCTAGAGCATTATTTAATGGGCCCTGTAAGACTTGGAAACGAGGCGGGCAGAGGAATTAATTAGACGGGAGCTGAAATCTCAGTTTCCCGATGTCGGGCTGAGTGTGAGGAATTCAGTCAGTGGCAAAGGTGGTCTTCACATCGCCCGGTGGTGGGAACCGATGCATCTGCACATTATGGATACTCACTGGGGGGAATTTTATGGAGGCATTGGGGGTCTTGCCTGCTGGCTGGAGGGCCAGTGAGAGACCTGCTTTGTCTCCACCAGGAGGTCCCAATGGTATTAAGTGCCTATTACTTAAGTGGACACTGTCTGCTATTCCCAGGATCAAGGACTGCAGGTGCGGAAGTCCCGCCCACTGAGAGCTGACGGCCATTCAGACATCGACAGCTCTTTTGTGCACCAGCGTCACCAGGGAGGTGAGGTTTGCTGCAGGAAGGACAGCCACCTGGAATCGCGGGGAAGCCCAGGCCAGAGGAAGCCATGGTAGGAGCAGCTTCACGGGGTGGGGTTGCAGGGGAGTGGGCGAGGGGGGTTCAGCAGCAAGGTTAGTGGGGTAGCTCTCAGTGTGTCTCCCCTTTCCCAATGCTGGGTCCCTCAAGCAAGAACGGAGTGCCTTTGAATGAGGGACCCTCCCCTGCCCCAGAGACCACAAGTGGGCTGCAGTCTTGCCCGTGCAAACTGTCTGGCGACAGGCCTACTATTGGGTTAATAACAGCGCCAGCAGGATTGAGGCTGTTAACTGGTCATTAATTGGCTGAGTGGGAAGTCCAACCATGGGTCTTCCCGCCGCGGAATTAATTTTGGCGGAAGATGGTGGGGTGCTCGCATGCCACTCTCCCGCTTGATTAAATGCCCTCTCCACCTCCAAACATGACATGAGTAAAATTCCCCCAAATTAAGTCCTACCTTCAAGAGTAGTCAGCAGAGCACAGGAAACTTGTGTCTCCTGACAGCTTAAAGGTGGCATCAGGTGAGGTTGTTCAATCTTTGGATCTGAGGTGAGGTTTTGGCTTTGTCCAACTCAATGGCATGGGGAGGGGAGCAGGAGAAGCTGGGTGGTCTAGTAGCGGCATGGAAGGGGCAGGGAGAGGGTGCTGGTGGTTGTGTCCTCAAATGGCACAGCGATAGGGCCGGCAAGATTGTACTGGTGGTCAGGTCACAGCTGTTGGGCTGTGAAGGAATCCATGCAAAGAAATTTGGCCATACTGAGGGATTATAAGATTAAAAGAGTTATGAAAGCTTAAAAATTAAAAAGAGCTCATGTTTTTTAAAAGGTAAAAAACAGCTTGCTTTGCATGTAGGGACTTGCCTCCTCCTACAGCTATAAGGAGAATCCCTGATAAGAGCGATACACAACCAACTTCACAGAGTAACACACCTCTTTTGCAAAACTGTCACAAAGGCCACAGTGTAATCTGTGATAAGATGATTTTATACTGTTAGCCCTAAACCACAGTTAACTGAATTTTTTACAGGGCTAATTCAATCCAAAAACATCATTATAATCTTAAAACACAGCCAGATGACTCAAAAAAATTGATCATAATGAGCCCTCACTAAGACTTCCTTAGAATCAATGAAGGACAAATCTTACCTGAAAATTAACAGTTACATAAGCTTTCTTTGAAATCAAAGAGGGCGGGATCTACTTAGAAATTAACAGTGATAAAAACCTTCTTTTGGACAGAAAGAGGCTGACTTAATTACAATTAAGATACCACCCCCATATCTAAAATATTAGTCATGCAGTCCCATGAAAAGCTTGCCCAAATCTTCCATTCTCTCGATCACTGGAGACCAGATGTATGACTGATAATGGGCATCAGGACCCTGCAGAAGCCCTGACTGGTGTACCTATATAGGAATTGCCTGGGAAGTGTCCATTTCCAATGGGTAATTCCCCTGCTCCTCAGTACCCTCCGCGAATGTCTCCAACCCTGAGTTAGAGTCGGAGACTTCAGACAGATCATTGGGACTTTAGTAGTTACCAGGAGAAAGCAACAGGGACCTTGGCAACACCTCAGCCAATTAGAATTGACTTGCCAACCAATCAACACTCTTTTCTTCTGTAAAATAAATTGTTGTGATTGTTTAAAATGTGGTATTCTTGCAATTGTCCTGATGAGTGTAAGATAAAAAGCTTCAGCAACATGTCTCTCTTTTCAGCAATAGTTAAGTTCTATACAACCAAGTGACTGTTTTACAAGTATATAAAAAAGGAAGAGAGTAGATAAAGTAAATGTTGGTCCCTTAGAAGCAGAGACAGGAGAAATTATTTGGGAATGAGGAAATGGCAGAGACATTGAACAAATGTTTTGTGTCTGTCTTCACAGTGGAAGACACAAGTTAATAATGGGTAACCCCTAGTGGCTAATAAGAGTAGGGAAATTGAGGTATTATTATCAGCAGAGAAAAAGTACTGGAGAAACTCAAGGGACTAAAATCTGACAAATCCCCAGAACCTGATGGCCTACATCCTAGAGTTCTAAAAGAGATAACTCAGAGATAGTGCAGAAACAGTGAATGCACTAGCTATGATTTTCCAAAATTCCCTAGATTCTAGAACAGTCCCAGCAGATTGGAATTTATCAATTCTAACACTGCTATTTAAGAAAAGAGGGAGAGAGAAAACAGGGAAGTACAGGCCATTCAGCCTCACGTCAGACATCAAGCAAATGATGGAATTTATTTTTAAGGAAGTCTTAACAATGTACTTAGAAGAGCATAATATGATTAGAACAAGTCAACATGGCTTTTACAAAGAGAAATCCTGCTTGACAAATTTATTCGAGTTTTTTGTGGATGTAACTAGTAGGGTAGTTAAAATGAAATCAATAGATTAGTATATTTGGATTTCCAAAGGGCATTTGGTAAGATATCACACAAAAAGTTAATACACAAATTAAGGACTCATGGAGATGGGACTGATATATCAGCATGATGGAGGGTTGGTTAATGGACGGGGAGCAGAGAATAGGGATAAAGGGAGCATTTCCAAGTTGGCAGGCTGTGGAAAGCTGCAAAGATCAGTGCTGGGGCCTCAGCTATTTACAATCTATATCAATGACTTAGATGGAGAGACAGAGAGTAGTGTGTCTAAGTTTGCTAATAATACAAAGCTAGGTGGGAATGCAAGCTGTGAGAAGGTCACAAAGAGGCTGCAAAGAAGTATAGACAGGTTACGTGAGTGGGAAACAAGATGGCAGATGGAGTATAATGTGGGGAACTGTGAGGCTATTCACTTTGGTCATAAAAATAGAGAAACAGAATATTTTTTAAAAGGCATGAAACTTGTAAACGTTGATGTTCAGGGAAACTTGGGTGTACTTGTACAAGGAACGCAAAAGGTTCACATGCAGGTACAGCAAGCAATTAGGAAGGCAAATGGCATGTTGGCCTTTATTACAAGGGGATTAGAATGCATGAATAACAGTTGTACAGGGCTTTGAAACCACACCTGGAATACTGTGTGCAATCTTGGTCTCCCTATTCAAGGAAGGATATACATGGATTGGAGGCAGTAGAGTGATGGTTCACTAGATTGGTCCCCGGGATGAGGGACTTGTCCTATGATGAGAGGCTGTGCCTGGGCCATTCAAAATTATGAAGGAGTTTGACAGGATAGATACTGAGACGGGGTGTGGAATCTTGTGCCCTCACCCATGGTAATTTGATGGCGAGGGACATTTAATCAGGTGGGGAGGTGGGGGATGGGGACCGTGCTGCTTGTCCACCTCTACCTTGATTAAGCCCACGGCAGGAAGGCCTGTGGACAACCTTCCAGCCCTACTGCCAATTGAGGTTCTTAAGTGGGCAATTAATTCGGTCTCATCCTCCACCACTGGTATTAACCCAGCAGTGGCCGACTGACTTGTTCAACAGCACTCAGTGTCTGATCAAAGGACCTCCATTGGGAAGGGGTGTCTCACTGAGAGCCACCCCTCTTCCCCTGCTGCTGACCCACCTCCGTCCCTGCCCTGTGGCCTCTACCTGTGTACCCCCCACCACCCCGCCTAACCCCACCCCCCCCTAACCCCACCCCCCCCTAACCCCACCCTGCTCCCAGCATCACTCACTTCTGGGCCTGGGTTCCAACAACCATCCTAAGCCTTGGATGGGTGTCACACTAACAGGTGCCATACTAACAGGTGCCATCACCTCCCCAGTGGTGCTGCTGTACATTGGAGCTGCTGACCTCTGATTGGCCGGCAGATCTCTGTGGGCGGGCCCTCTGCCTCTGGTTCCTTGATCCCAGGGAAAGGCCCACTGCTGGCCTGTCAAATGCCTGAGTGGAACAAGATGTGGCAGGACTTCCCAAAAGATGGCTGCTCGGGGCTCTCGCCAGCTCTCTAGTGGACAGCCAAGACCTCCATTGCCTTGACAAGATTAGACCGTTGTTTCCCTTGTCTTGGGAATCTCGAACAAGGGGGGCATCGTTTCAGGATAAAGGGGCTGATTATTTAGGACTGAGGTGAGGAGAAATTTCTTCACTCAAAGGGTTCTATGGAATTCTATACTCCAGAGGGTTGTGAATGTGCCATCGTTGAATATATTTAAGGCTGAGATAGAAGATTTTTGGTCTCTCAGGGAATCAAGGGACATGGGAGTGGGCCGGAAAGTGGAACTGAAGGCCAAGATCAGCCATCATCATACTGAATGGTAGTCAAGGCTTGATGGGCCGTATGGCCTTCTCCTGCTCCCATTTCTTATGTTCCTAAATTATGAACTCTCTATAGCCAGAGGGCTCCCTAAAGGCTTGTTACAGTTGCTAGGTTTATATTTAGTACCAAAATGGGACATAATTCCCTTTTCATTTATTTTAGCAAACTACAAAATAAAACATGGTTTAATGTTGGTAGAACGCGTTAGTGAACCTGACTGTGCTTAGTGCTGTTCCAAAAATAGATAAATGCACAGTTACAAAATGCAAAGGAAAATGTTCTGGATTCCTGTACAGTTGGCACATTCAAAGGAAGAGGATTGAATGGTGATCCTGTCTGTCTAGATATATATATATATAATATATATCTTTAGAAAGACAAATGAACTGCTGAGAAAATTGCCACCAAATCTTGCAGATCAGTCCCAGAGAAAATTGTAAAAATTGGGTTTAATCTGATTTAAAAAAAATCAAAGTGGCTACAGTGTCATCTTGCAATCTCACTTTTTAAAATAAGTAATTTTGTGGCTTTGAAGATGTTTAAGATTTACAAATTGCTTCCAAAAACATGCAAATAGTGTTTCCCTCTGCAAAATGCCAAAAATTAAGATGATGTTAGGTGGAGAGCCAGGCTATTCTACAAGCTCACTCGATGAAATGAATCGGCAGGGTCTAAAACAAGTGAGCCAGCCACGAAACTTTACCAATTAACCGTGGAAATAGAACACTATAGTGAACGAGCATTTTTCTGCAGCGATCATTCATCAAATGACCATTGAAAGGTCACATATTTGGAAAATCAGAATGAAGTAGCAAAGGCTTAGAGAGATTAATTTGAAGGTCTGGATTATGCATATTTTTAGAGCAATGTATTGAAGTGAGAAAGATTGTTACCATGTTATCTCATACATAGGAAAGAAAATTTGGATTGTCTAAAAAAGTACAAAGAAGCAGTTTCCATAAAAATTGTTCCTGTTCTCTGTCGACCGCAAAAGAACTGATGACATTTAATGGATGCAAAGGGAGTCCCACGCACCACCCACCCCGCCCAATTAAATGTCCCCACCACCAAATTTTCCGACCGTTCTCTTCCTGCAGTATTCCCTAAGCAGTCATCTTGTTGCAAAGCTTTGTCTTTCAACTGTTCTTAGTGCTTGAGACAATCGTTCTGCTACATTTCTTTCTAGTAGGTGAAAATTAGCATTCCAATCATCTGTCAGCGCATTATTGTCACTTCTTTCTTTGCATTTGTTCCAATGCATACCTCTGACAGTACAATGATTCAATTTATACAGATTCTCTCAACATGCAGGCCTAAGAGAGCTTGCTGCTGATCTAAATAAAACACCTGCTGTTGTAAGGGTGGCCGAGTTGCTACTATTGATGATAGAGTTGATCTGCAGACACTTCTTAGGTGGAAACATTAAGTTTATCTACAATATACTCAGCAGTAACAACACATGTACTTTCAACTCCAACTCTCTCTTTCTTCACTGACTGCTGAGGTAGCCTGTGCTACTCTCCTATTGGTTACTACAGATCATGTGATCTTCCTTAACAAGTATCATTTTTAAAGGTACATTACACACCAAATAAAACCATAATTACTACACCTACTAATAAAGAGTAATGATAAAAGAGATTCAGTTGAGGTTCAACATGTTTTCAACTAAATTTTACAATTTTTTAATAATCCTCAGAGTACTGAAAAACTTGGCTAGGAGAGGAATGTGTAAAGCTTTGGCACTGGTATTTTTATATGACCAGACAGAGTTATTGATGATGATGATGGCAGGTTCTTCAAAGGCGAGGATCATGGGAAGGCTTGTCTCTGTGGTAGTTGACATGTTTGTTGGTGACTGAAGAGACTAATTCTTCATGTTGTAGATGTCACAAAATAGAAGACCTGCAAGTTGACCATAAAGCAATTTGTTGACCGCTATTATAGTACAAACCAGAAGATCATTCTTAATGTGATTAACCTTGTATTTTCAGATATCAAGTATGTTTTTTAAATGTACCATTTTTGTATAATTAAACTATTTCTCAATGTTGGTTGTGTTGTTTAAAATTTATATGAAAATGTCTAAACATTATAAAAGGAAAGAGATAATGGCAGATGTAATTTAGTACAGAGAAGAGTGAAGTGATGCATTTTGGGAGGAAGAATGAGGCAAGACAATATAGAATAAAGGACACAATTCTAAAGGGGTGCAGGAACAGAAAGACCTGCTGGAATACATGCACAAGTCGGTGAAGGTGGCAAGGCAGATTCAGAAAGCAGTTGATAAGGCATTTGGGTTCCTGGGTTTCATAAATTGAGGCATAGAATACAAAAGTAAGGAGGTTATTGTGAACCTGCATAAAACTCTGGTTCAATATAAACTGGAGCATTGTGTCTAATTCTGGGCACCACACTTTAGGAAGGATGTGAAGGCATTAGAGAGAGTGCGGAAAGATTTACAAGAATGGTTCCTGGGATGAGGGACTTCAGTTGCCAGGAAAGTTTGGCGAAGCTGGGGTTATTCTTGGAGAAGGGAAGGTTGAGAGGAGATTTGATAGAGATGTTCAAAATCATGAGGGGTCTGGATAAAGTAGATAGGGATAAACGGTTCCCATTAGTAGGAGGATTGAGAAGCAGAGGGCACTGAATTGAGGTGGAAGGCAAAAGCCCTAAAGGTGACATGTGAAAAAATGTCTTTATGCAGCATTGGTTAGAATCTGGAATGCATTACATGAGTGTGTAGTGGAGGCAGATTCAATTGTGGTTTGCAAATGGTATTGGATAATTATCTGACGAGTAAAACATTGCAGGGCTACAGGGAAAAGACAGAGGAGTGGCACCATCTGAGTTGTTCCTGCAGAAAGCTGACACAGACAAGATGGGTCAAATGGTCTCCTTCTGTGCTGTAACCATTCTATGATTCTATGACACATGTTACAGCGAGACCCGGGAAGGAACATATCTATTTATTATTCTGGATATGAGCCACCGTCATTTTCCAAATCTTATTTCAAAGTGAATATTTCTCCCAGCTTTCTTAAAATTTTCATTTGTGGTAGATAAGTATAACATAATTAGGAGTCAGCCTTGGCACAGTGGTATCACTATCAACTGGTTTCTGGTTAACTAAATAAAATTCAAATAGGATTCAACAAGGACCAGTTGCTCCTTGTATAAACCCAGGAACATGGTGCAATATATCGATTGAATCATTATCTCTACGCAGTCTTGTTTACTTTTAAACATTAGCGCATGAGAAGTGTTGTTAGGGAAAGTCATTTTCAGTACCGTTACGCTTTAGCTAAAGTCCTCCAGCTTTAACAGATCACAAGAGCAGCCTCACATCAATGGTTTTAAAGAAAATAATATAAATAGCGTATTTCATGACCTTGGGATGTCCCAAAGTGCTTTACAGTTAATTAATTACTTTTGAAGTGTTGTCACTTTTGTAATGCAGGGAAACATGGCCGCAATTTGCATACAGCGAGGTAGCACAAACAGTGATGTGGTGCATTACCGAGCAAACCGTTTTAAAGGTGTTGGCTGAGGAATAAATATTAGCCAGAACACTGGGAGATCTTCCCTGCTCCTCTTCAATTAACAGCATGGGATCTTATACTTCCCCCTCCGAGAGGCATAGCCTTGGTTTAAGTGCCTAATATGAAAGTCAGCACCTCCGACAGTGCAACACTCCCTCAGTACTGTACTGAAAAGTCAGTTTGGATTAAGTACTCAAGTCCCTGGAGTGAGTTTTGAATCCAGAGTTGAAAGTGCAACAATTGGACCAAGGCTAACTCCTAATGTAATGATGTCCGACTTAACTGATACAAATGTAATCTTTTTTAAAAACTGGAATAAATGTTGATTATGAAATAAGATTTGAACAGAGGGTCATGATGTATGTCCAATATAATGGGTGGAATTTTCCATAAATGAGACTAAGTGCGGTGACAGGTGGTTTTGGCAGCACACACCCCGCTGTCCAGACTGCTTGGAACTTGTGCCCGATTCTGCCTTTGGAGCCTCGTTATTATGCAAAGCTGCATATCGGTCCAAATCACCTGGTGCCGGGAGCTGACTCGTCTGCCCACCGTCAGCTGGCGGGTTCGAAGGTCCAGGCGCCATATTTAATGGCCAGTCCAACAATCTCACTCTCTCCAGCCCACCAGAGATGTCTGGCAGCCAGAAGAGGAGTGTCGAGAGCCTCAAGAAGAAGGCAGCATCCTGCTTCACGCACCAGGCCCTCCAAGCCTTGATCAGAGGGGTCCAGGCACAAAGGCACGCGCTCTATCTCAGGGATGGCTGCAGGCTGCCTGGGATGCCATCACGGAGCAGGTCAGTGTGGCTGGCAATCACACCCGAAATGCCATCCAGTTCAGGAAAGGGATGAATGATCTCATCTGCTCTGCCAGGGTAAGCCATCCTTCAACTCCCTCCAATATAAAACTCTCATCGTGGCATCATGCACTCAAACAGCTACTTTCTTCAGGGTTCTCACGCAACCATTAGCAGGGGACACATATCAACACTCATTCTCTCACCGAGACTTTCACATCACTGCCATCCCATCCATCATGTTGCTCACACCCCATTCACTGGCCCTTCTGGGGAGGGCTCACCACACACAGGGAACCTACATCTTACCCAGCCTCTGCTCCATCCCTTCTCATCACATGCCTTTCTTTCTTTTTCAAACAGGCCAAGCTGGTGCACAACAGGCACGAGATCGCAGACTGGGGGAGGGATGGCCGACATCATTGCCCTCAATGAGTTTGAGGAGGCTGCAGTCGAGCTGGCTGGGGAGAACAGGGGTCGCTCCTGTGGGGAAGGGGAGATCGGCCTCTCCCACCAAACTGGTATGGATCACAGCTCCATCATTTCATCAAATCCTGCCTTTCACAGTGAGTCACATGCAGTCGTACCTAGCTCTTGCTCATTCACTGAAACTCTATTTTCTATTTTCTAGGCACCAGCAAATCGAGGCCCCCAAGCCTGTCCAGCACCAGTCCAAGCCCAGGGACTTCATCTGAAGGGAAAGCTCTGGAAGAACTGTCACGGCACTCAGACGCACCCTCCACCAGCTCAGGGACATGCACGTCCGTGGGGCACAGATATAGATTCAGATTAGGCTCACTTTCTGGGGAACACCTCACTGGCACATCCTGCAGCAGCCGGAGGCAGGGGCAGCCCAGGTCTCCGGCACTCGGAGGGCTGCTGGAGACCAGCCACCTGCTCAATCTGAGTCAGATGATAAGCCTCTGGAAGCGGCCGCCAACTCAATACTGGAGATGCAACAACAGGCGGCGGAACATCAGGCAGAGATTCGGCAGTCACTCAACAGACTAGAGTGAATGATGGAGGAGTCCGTCCGCGTTCTGTCTGATGTCGTGGCTCTGACATGCCAGCACCTCGAGGTCACCATGGGAAGGCTGGTGACCACCATGGAGAACATGGTCCAGTAGGTCTTGCTGGATTTATGCTCGGCCCTGCACTCCATGGCCACACACCCTGATGGACACCATCAAGGTGTAGGCGACATGGGGACAAGGCACCTTGACCTCCCCACAGGTGCACCAGCTCCTGCAAGTGCCCTCGGGCATCCGCAGGGAGGGTGAATGTCAGCCGGACACCCCAGGGGCCTCCTCTCAGGACATTCCGGGGTGTGAAGCCACTCAAAGCCCCCTCTGCCTGCGACCCCATCCACTCCAGCTGCTCAGGCCACTGAGGGTGATTCTGCCCCTGAGCAGGTGACCCTCATCAGGCCAGGGCCCTCCAGGCCTCAGGCCACCAGAGGACGCCTGCCAAGGTCATCGCAGACATCAGGATGTAGCAGTCAGCAGGCTGCATCCACCTCTGCTGCGGACATCGGGGCTGCACCTAGGTGGTAGAGTTAGGAAAGTTAAGAAAAATTGATGTCACTTTTGGGTCATGGGTGTGCTAGACATGTAAAAAATTGCACTTTTGTGAATACATTTGATGATTATGTGAATGCTCCTGTCAATTGAAGGTGTTGTGATTTTGTACTTTGAAATTCTCTTATTTCGAGGTTTAGCCTTGCTCCCACTCAGTGATAGTGAGATTCATATTCCTGTGATGTCCTCAGTCGAACTAGTCTCCACATCCTTGTGTGATGTCAGGAAGATGTATTTAAGTCTTTATTTGAAGTGTGATGTAAGCATTTCTAACCCTTCTTCCTCAAGGAACACCATTGAATGAGGGCAGCTCATCAGCATTGATATTCTAGTGGCATTTGTGTCTCCTCAGTGGTAGTGGCAGAAGAAAAGACATGCACGGGAGGAGGAGATCCCCAGGAGTGTCCACATCTCAGTTGCAGCAGTGTTTGCATCAATAGGTCGCGGCGAAGGCTTCAAGTCTTCTCTCACATCGCTCTTGTTCCTAAGTGGACTCTCAGTTCCCAGAGTGAGCTCATTCACAGGGTCCCAAGGACCAAAGCAAAGATCATGGCCTGGCGATTCATGAGGTCAGAATATCCAAGTGTGAATGCGGGACTCATTCTCGCTGCAAGTGGGTGGACATCCCCTGAGGTGAAAATAAATGGCATTGGGGGCTAGGAGAGATGTGGTCACATTCCCTCACTTAACTTTACTCTTCCTGGAACCTGTCAGCAATTAATGTATCACGGGCAGGTCTCCCATGTCTTCCTTCCTCCATGGCGTGATCGCTCTCATACTGACCCCCAACAGCCTTGTGAGGTTCCTGGGCCTCTGGATTTTCATCCTCCGATGAGCTATCATTCTCCTCCAGTTCATCCTCTGGCAGGGGTTGACCTCTTTGCGTTGCCAGATTGTGAAGGATGCAACACACTGCAATGACGCGGGAAGCCCTATCGGGAGTGTATAGGAGTGAGTGACCTGAGCGGTCCAAGCATCTGAAACGTAACTGCAGAAGGCCTATGATCTACTCTATAAGGGAGTGTGTGGAGCTGTGAGCAGTGTTGTACCTCTCCTCGGAATGACTCTGAGGGCGATGCACCAGTGTGTGTCATCAGCCAGCATTTCACTGGGTACCCCTTATCCCCAAGCAGCCATCCCTGCAGACATAATGGCCCCTTGAAAATCTCAGGCACCTGGGAGTGACTCAGCAAGTAGGAGTCATGGCAACTCCCAGGGTACCGTGCACAAACATGCAGAATGTGCTTCCGGTGATCACACACCAGTTGTACATTGATGGAATGATAGCCCTTGCGGTTTATAAATATCAGGTCCTGCTGCCATGGAGCCCGTATAGCCACATGGGTGCAGTCTATTGCACCCTGCACTCTTGGGAATCCTGAGATGGCAACGAAGCCGATGAATCTTGCAGCCTGGCTACCTTCATCCAGAGCAAACCTGACATAATGATGGGCCTTCCTGTAAAGGGCATCTGTGACCTCCTTTACGCATCGATGTGTTGTGGACTGAGAGATACCGTACAGGTTCCCTGCTGATCCTTGGAAAGAACCAGAGGCCAGGAAATTGAGTGCTGCGATCATCTTCAAAGCCACTGGCAGGGGATACCCTCCAACTCCATGTGGCGTCAGGTCTTCATGAAGAATGTGGCACATGTGATGTACCTGAGCTCGGGACATGTGCTGACGTGCACGGCACTGCCTCTCACTCATTTGTGAATAGGAGACTCTTCTACATAAACCCTAGGTCTGGCGAGTCACCCCAGTTGTCTGGGTCCCTCCTCCTGTTCATGATCTGGCTTCGCTTGATCATGTCTCTCCTGCTGGAGCTGCGTGCAGAGTCACCTCTCTCTCTTTCGCCTCCGCCATTTAATTAGGACCCTGACAAAGGCAGCATTGAGCCCTGGATCCATTTCTGCTTTTGCCTTCTCTCTGAAAGGAAACATTGAAGACATTAATGATTCAAGGGGCAAGAAAGTGAAGCTCAGAAGATGACATGTTTGGAAACTGTAAGGGTTCATAGTTTTTCCTGCCCTACTTGCATGGTGGCTGATGCTGCCTTGTCCCTGAGACACTAGCACACACATCGAGGTGACCAAGATGGCATCGCAGATATGTAACATCTTGAGCCCTGCTTGGGTCGCTAAACTTTAATTGTGATGAGGGACCCAACCTAGCTCTGTGCTCCAATCTCTGATATGGCATATTAATGACCAATCAGTTGCTCATTATCATTGATTGGATGCCCTTTGCCCCATTAGGAGTGTCAATTCTGGTGAACAGGTGACAGGCCTTCATTGATGGAATGCTATACATGATACAGCTGTGCCTCCTTCACTATTGCCTGCGTTCCCAAATTCTACATTCCTATGTATTACTCTTGAGATGTAGTGACTGTGATGTGAAGCCACTGAGTTCTGAGCAGCCCTTTTAACAGTGCTAATGAAGCCATTGGCTTTCAGTGGCTTTCCCTGCAAGGAGGTCTTCCTCTTTTCTTTCTAAGCAGACTCCTGCAGCAACAAGAGGTTACAGGGTGACCCTAGAATTGACCCCCTCATGTTTGCCCTTCCCCCTCACTACCATTCCACAGCCTTCCATCCCATTGCCCCTCTTTGTGTTCATCAACCCCACCCTCGCCTCACAGCCCACCCCCGGTTGAAATGCTAGTTTCTGAAAGTGGAGGCCTGCATGAGTACCACAGCGCAGTGGTATTCCTCAGGACAATGTAGGTAAAGAGCAGGAGCAGACCAACCCTACAGCCCCAGCAGTGTGGCATTCATCACAACAAGACCGGTGCAGTGCTATGGCAGGTAGGCTATGTATGTTCCACTCACCTTGAAGTTACCAGTGAGCTGAGGTCCGACTGGTGCCACCACCCCCTTTACAAATGGGTTTGAGGCTGATGTAATTTCCCACTGACGTGATGCAAGATTAGAAGTCGCGACAAGATTCCGGCTAGCAGCTATTTTAATGAGCATTCATGATATGTTAATGAATGCAAATGGTGTTCGTGCCACTAGTCAGCGGGATAACCGACCCGCCATAAACCTACCGTTGGGAGAATTGCGATGTGTTTTTACGATGGCAGATTTCCGACTTTTTGCCTGCCGCTGGATTCTCCACTCCCGCCAACCACGAAACCGACCATGGGAGGGATAGGAAATTTCCGTCCAATAAATGGACACTCTCCTTTCTGTGCCTCTCTTTAAAACATATGTAACTTTTAAATGGAATACCGATACCAACGTTTCATATTCTTTCTCTTATCCATCAAAATTGTCCCTTTGGAAAAGTATTCAAATACAAAGTTAACAACCACTCACTGAGTAGGTGGTGCTGAAATATTCAGAGGTGCTATGGGAAATCTGTTTTTTGGCCCTTTAATATAATTTCCACGTTGCCTGTGCAAGGAATAGAACTGTCGGGCTGAATGGTCTTTTCTTGGTTCATACTCATTATGGTCTTGTCTTGCCTGTGCTCTCATCATCTAGCAGGATCAACTATTGTAAGACAACTTGTAACAGGTGTCTCTGACTGTTGGGGCATTGAACATACACAAATAGTTCAGAATGCTTAAGTTGAAGCTTATTCTAATTCCTTAAAGTGTCAACCCTTACAATTTTACCTGATGTTTTTAACGGAATGGTGAAATCAGTGTCACCATCTTAGGTGAAAACAGACAAAAGGGTAAGAAAAATGTATGAAAGATAGAACAACCTCTTCTGCGTTGCTTTACAAAGTGAATGCGCAGAGCAGCTTCTTGGTTAGCTTGGAAAAGCAGACACTTGACTCTGATCAGCGTTAGATTTATGTCTAAGTGGTAGTAAATATTCACTTTGTCTTAGAGAATAGACTTAAAATAGCTAAGCCAGATAGAATGAGTAGAAAAGGTCAGTTCTGGTGAAGTGCAAACATTAGGAAGTCAACAATGTGGCTAATGAGACGAAGGGAAAAGTAACAGGAAATCTCCAGGCCTTGGTAGATGCATTATTGTCACTTGGAAATGGTATTCAGTAATGACTTGTCCCATTGTATTAGAGAGGATCACATTTTACTGATATGGAAGATTGACATCCACTGAGGCAGAAAACATTTGTTAATTTAGCATAGAAAATCTTTTTGTTGTGCCTTTTAAAGAACTCATTGGATGTTTCTGAGCTGGAAATTGGTCTAAGGTTTCAAAAGGAACTAATGGTATATAGTGGCACTGATGATTAATGGGCAGGAGTAGGAGGACCAATTTTATCACCGAAGCTGTAACTTATCTTTCTGCAATGTTGTGGACTTGACCTCTCTGCTTGGGAGCACAAGAAAATTTTAAATCATCACTTTCTCTTTACTGCATTAAAGTCAATTACTTGTATTTTCCATGGGCTTACTGGGAAAATATTGAAACCATAATCTTGTAAATGCCCAGATCCTTTGAAATACATCAGAAGGAGCAATACGTGCTGATCTCAGACTAATTGATTGCAACGCTTCTGCAAGCATTAGCTAGAATGGAATTTGCATGAGTGGAATACCAACAATCGCAAATGAAATTGAAGGATTTGCAAAGTAAACTTGAAATAAAAGCGTCTATATGTACAAATCTTACGTTTCAGTGGGATCTTGTACTTCTTCACTTTGAGCACTTTACAAAATAAATTTTATCAAATTTCAAAAGAAAATAGCCGTAAATAATTTCCTTTGGATTATAATTTTCAAAGGAATAGAACACAATGCCCAGTTTGTGCTTTTATATTTGAAATTAATTAATTGTGTGACAGTATATTTATTAAATTAGTGGGATTACAGTGCATTTTTACAGTTTATAGCAATTTCTGTTTAATATGCATTTATGTACATAATTTATTTTAAAAATACCTCTTTAACTTTTAAACAAAAATATGGAAAATTCTCTGAACCTCGGCCTTGTGACTGGTCTTGCTGACCAAGTCTGCAGTTCTATTCATGGCAAATGGTTGCTTATGGTGTCTATACATTACACTGTCAGAAGACTTATATTCATAATTAAATGGACGTTATCAATTTCAATTGAGTAGCACTTGTGGAGAGGTTCTGCTGTTTGAAAATGTCAACAAGGGAGCCTGCAGTTCTCAAGTGGAACATCATAAGCACCTTCTGACATGTACTCAATTTAAAACGATTCATTTCAAGGAAAGCTAAACCTAGTTTGTATTGTCTCTACATTTTATTTAGCAATGTAGTAATGACAGCATAATGTTCACTGCTTTCACTGGTCTTCAACTCAGGCCAGTTTCTTGCAGTTGACAAGAATTGAGGGATCAGCAGGTTTCTACAAGCAGTCAAAATTAAAGATAGCCCACTACACTGAAAGTGTTTTTAAAAATATTAACTCTTTGCATTTGCAGGCAAGATTACTCATCTGGGTGCACTTTCCCATATGGTCTGACAAGTATACTCTCATTCTTCTTAAATTTATTCTTTCACGGGATGTGGGCATCGCTGGCTAGGCCAGCATTTATGCCCGTCCCTAATTGCCCTTGAGAAGGTGGTGGTGAGCTGCTTTCTTGAACCACTGCAGTCCATGTGGTGTAGGTACACCCATAGTGCTGTTAGGAAGGGAGTTCCAGGATTTTGACCCAGCGACAGTGAAGGAACGGCGATATATTTCTAAGTCAGGATGGTGAGTGACTCGAAGGGGAACTTGCCATTGATGGTGTTCCCATGTATCTGCTGCCCTCTCTTTCGAGGTGGTAGAGATTGCATGTTGGAAGGTGGTGTCGAAGGAGCCTTGGTGAGTTGCTGCACCTGCCACTGCGTGTTGGTGGTGGAAGGAGTGAATGTTTAAGGTGGTGGATGGGGTGCCAATCTAGAGGGCTACTTTGTCCTGGATGGTGTCAAGTTTCTTGAATGTTGTTGGAGCTGCACTCATCCAGGCAAGTGCAGAGCATTCCATCACACTCCTGACTTGTGCCTTGTAGATGGTGGATAGGCTTTGGGGAGGCAGGAGGGGAGTTAATCATTGCAGAGTTCCCAGCCTCTGACTTGTTCTTATAGTCACATTATTTATCATGGCTAGTCTAGTTCAGTTTCTGGTCAATGGTAACCTCCCAGGGTGTTGATCGATGGGGTTTCAGCAATGGTAATGCCACTGAATGCCAAGTGGAGATAGGTAGATTCTCTCTTGTTGGAGATGGTCATTGCTTGGCACATGTGTGACATGAATGTTACTTGCCACATATCAGCCCAAGCCTGAATGTTATCTAGGCCTTGCTGCACATGGACACAGACTGCTTCAATATCTGAGGTGTCGCGAATGGTGCTGAACATTGTGCAATCATCAGTAAACACCACAGACCTGACCTTATGATTGAGGGAAGGTCACTGATGAAGCAGCTGAAGACACTACCCTGAGCAAATCTGCAGCAATGTCTGAGCACTGAGAAGATTGACCTCCAACAAACACAATCGTTTCCCTTTGTGCTAGGTATGACTGCAACCATTGGAGAGTTTTCCTCCGATTCCCATGACTTCGGTTTTTCCAGGGCTCATTGATGCCACACTCGGTCAAATGTGGCCTTAACATCAAGGGCAGTCACTCTCTTCTCACCTCTGGAGTTCAGCTCTTTTGTCCATGTTTGAATTAAGGCCGCAATAGTTGCTGAGTGGTCCGAGCAGAACCCCACTGAGTGTCAGTGAGCAGGTTATTGCGGAGTAAGTGCCACTTGATAACACAGTTGTAAGGGTTTCCGTTCCCACTCCCCCTCATGATAGGGGAGGCTGTAGCATAGTGGTATTGTCATTGGACTAGTATTCCAGATGCCCAGCGTAATGCTCTGGGGACCCGGCTTTGAATCTCACCACAGCAGAGGGTGAAGTTTGAATTTAATAAAAATCTGGAACTAAAAGTCTGATGATGATCACAAAAACCCATCTGGTTCACTAATGTGGCACATAACCAAAGGCAGCAGGGCTTAAACAGCAGGGAACAGGTCTGACTGTATGTTTCTATCTCCATGTGAGAGATTGTGCTCATCATCTTTGGAGCAACAATTGCTGTGGCTGTGACCAGCTGTGGGGCTGAAATGATACAAAATGCTTGTGCCTAATCCTCCTCTTCATTTTACACTTGCTGCCCCGGAAGCTCAGGGAGTTGCCATCACGGCTGTGGATACCAATGGTTTAGGGGGGGTTGCAAGGTGTCATTGCGGTCCAGAAATCTGAAATCGAACACATTACTGGATGGCTGCATCATGGCCTAGAGGAATGCTGGCGGTGCTGTGGAGCACGAATCTGCTGCCCTCTCTCAGGATATCCCTGTTTTTCCTCCGCCAGTGTCTCTGATGCCTGTCAGCCAGGCAGCCCAGACAGATGATGCCGTCTGAAGCCAGGCTTTCTAAGCCCAGACGTAGTTGAGGTCGTCCTCTATAGCTATCTGCGTGCAGCCTCCCCCATTGAAAGTCAACAGGTTTCTACCAGCCATTCTGCAGCCACTAGGGTAGCGCTGCATAGGAGCAGTGGGCCAGGTAAAAGCCCATGGAATACAGGCACTGAGGAAACACACAAGGCTAATTTGTAGACTTTTGTATATAATACGTCATAAATTTGGTTTGGAATGTTTATTTTGTGTTTGCTTTTAAATTTGCCTTGTTTTCAGCAGATTTGCTGATGGTCAATAACAAAGGGAAGGTTATTGGGGAATGGGGAATTGGGGCTGAGTTTACTGACATCACAGACAGCTCAGACAGAAAGGGAATGACTAGGTTGCCTCCTTCCTTCCTCTTCCTCCTGCTCCTCACATCCTCACTGTGTAGCTGGTGGCAATGGCTGTGCTCTCATCATGATGAGGTTGTGCAGCATACAGAAGATCAGAATCTTGACACTGGCTTGGTTGAGTATTGCAGGACTCCTCCAGAGAGGTCCAGGCACTGGAGGCAATGTTCCAGAATGCCAGTGGTCTGCTCTATCATATTTTTGATGTGGCAACATGGCTTTCACTGCATGACGCTGCCCACATGTGCTTGGATTGTGCACCAGAGTCATTCACCATGTTGTCATTGGATAGCTTTTGTTGCCCAGTGGTCACCCTTTGGCTTGTCATTGTGCTTCAGGTGCAGATGGCACAGAAGTCTACCAAAGAATGAAGGCATCATGACTGCTGCCAGGGCACTGGGCATTCACTGTACATGGCCACAAAAGCAGATCGATGCTGAAAGAATGGAATCCCTTTCAGTTGTAGTACATCTCAGCGTATATATGCGGCACCTGCAAAGTGACCTGTGCAGTGAATAGCACCTAACACAATGGGGAAACTTGCAATTCTCATGAAGATACGTGCTTGGTCTGCATGCTGTCCTCTCTGGCAAGACAGAATGAAATGTAGCCAGCTCTCTTTGAATAGGGTGTGTCTGTAACTTCTCTTATGCAACAGAGGATGGCAGTTGGTGAGATGTTGCAAATATTGCCTGTTCCAACCTGGAAGGACACATCAGAGTTCATGGCCACAGTTACTTTCACAGTCATTGGCTGAGGATCTATGGGGTCACTTCACTGCAATGTCATCATCATCCTCCCCAAATCTAGCAGCTATGAGGGCCTCCTGAGTGCGCCTGCCTCGTCTAGTCAATGCAAGGGCCTCATCCCCATCATCGTTGCCTCCAAGGACCTCCTCACCCTCACCCCCATCGGCATCCTCCTCATTGGAGGAGATGTGCAGCTCCTCCACCTCCTCCTCAGCCAGCTCTTCCCCCCCCCGCCACCATTGGAGCACCAGGTTGTAAAGGGCACAGCAGACAACAACAATGTGTGACACCCTCTGCGGACTGTATTGCAGGACTCCACCAGACCGGTCCAGGCACCGGAACCTCATCTTCAGCATTCCAATGGTCTGCTCCAACAAATTTCATGCTGCAGAATAAGCCTCATTATACAGTAGCTCTGCTGCAGCCTGAGGCCGCTGCATGGGTGTCATCAGTCGCAGCCTCTGCCTAGTCCCTAAGGAGCCATCTCTACAGCCTCTGTGGACCCTGGAAGATCCCAGGGATCTGTGACCAACTGAGGATGTAGGCATCATGTATGCTCCCCGGAAACCGTGCGCACACCTGCAGGATGTGTTTCTGGTGGTTGCACACCAGCTGCACGTTCAACGAATGGATCCTTTGTGGTTGATGTAGTTCACCGTGTGTTGCGCTGGAGATCTAAGCGGCACATGAGTGCAGTCGATCGCACCCTGAACCTGTGGGAAACCCAAGATCTGGGTGAATCCAATCACTCTTGCATCCTGTTTCCTCTGCCCTGTTCCCGGGCAAAATGCACAAAATTGTGTGCCCTCGCAAGGATGGCATCTGTGACCTCATGGATGCATTTGTGTTGGAGGCTTGTGATATCCCACAGATGTCACCTGTAGAGCCCTGAAAGGCACCGCTGGTGTGGAAATTGAGCGACATGGTCACTTTCATGGCCACTGGCAGTGAATGCCCTCCATGTCCCCATGGCCCCAAATCCTGCAGCAGGTGGCAGATGTGACCGACCAGTTCCCCAGACATGCACAGTCTTCAGCAACACTGGTTCTCAGTCATCTGCAGGAATGAAAGGCAGCATCTATAGACCCTGGGTGTTGCTAGGTGCCGACCAGCGACGGCTCACTGTGGCACTTGGGTGGCATGTGCGGAAGCAACAGCCGCCCCTTCTTCCTGAGAGTGCTGCTCCTGCCTCTGCACAGCCAGGCACCTAAGTCGCTCTCTCCTCCGTCGTCTTCACGCTCTCTAAGCCATCAGGCATACAGCTAGTTCACCCAATCATATCAATGTGGCTGCACCTGAACTGCCTCAGTTGCAGAGGAAAGGTCACTTTATAGAGATTTCCCTAATGTGTGGCCACTTCCCTCACCACTTACCCACCACTCCGAATGCTTCGTACTACATTCAACGGCAAGGCTGCCCTTAACCCTGCCATCAGTCACCTCAATGGCAAGGCTGCCCTTAACCCCACCATCAGTCACCTCAATGGCAAGGCTGCCCTTAACCCCGCCATCAGTCACCTCAATGGCAAGGCTGCCCTTAACCCCGCCATCAGTCACCTCAAAGGCAAGGCTGCCCTTAACCCCGCCATCAGTCACCTCAATGGCAAGGCTGCCCTTAACCCTGCCATCAGTCACCTCAACGGCAAGGCTGCCCTTAACCCCGCCATCAGTCACCTCAATGGCAAGGCTGCCCTTAACCCTGCCATCAGTCACCTCAATGGCAAGGCTGCCCTTAACCCCGCCATCAGTCACCTCAATGGCAAGGCTGCCCTTAACCCTGCCATCAGTCACCTCAATGGCAAGGCTGCCCTTAACCCCGCCATCAGTCACCTCAATGGCAAGGCTGCCCTTAACCCTGCCATCAGTCACCTCAATGGCAAGGCTGCCCTTAACTCCAACACCCCCAATGCTCCTGAAGCTTGAAGTCCAACTGGTGACCCTGGGGAGCACTGCACATTGTTGCTGTGTACTCACCTCCGAGTTCCCCTCAAAGTGCAGCCCGCCAAGTGCATGTCTTTTATATGCTATTGTGAAACACATTGGCGTGCTTTCCTGCTGACGTGGGTAGATGATCCAGCGGGGGAGGGATAATTCCAGTGGGCTGGCCTGATGAGAATATGCTGATGTATTACAATGAGGTTCCCGACGTCCAATAGCGGGCTGTGTTACCTGCCATTGGCGGGCTGTGCGGACGATCATGAACTGGTTTCCCGCTGTTGTGAAACCGATCACGCCATATTGTCTGCTCACGCCACCAATCACTCCTGACACCGGCAGGCATGGAGAATTCCGCCTCACCTCTGCTTATTCTCCCAGTCATGCTGTATTCAAAGGGGAATTCCTACTACTGCACCAATGTCTGGGAACAACTGGTTTGTGAACTTGTTTGATGAAATCGTTCAGCTCCTGCCACACCATTCCCTGTAGACTTTAACAACATTGAAGAACTCTTAGAAAGCACCAAAAATTTTTACAGTCATGGCAACAGACTGTAGTTATCAACCAGCAACTAACCTGAAAGTAGTCAATGGGGTGAGAGCCATCCTTCCTGCTGTTGAATGCGTGTTTACCTGTTTGCGAATAAGAGAGGATATGATTTGGAGCTTTCAACTCCAAAGTGGCAGAACTGGTGTCAATTCAGCAATGCATACTGAATGGCACCATGACCTGCCTAATCTGCATACTTCCAGTGCACACTCACTGCACATATATTAACACTATTACTATATGGTGCTTGGCTGACTCTCACCAGAACTGTGAGCATGCACTGCGGATGCCATTTTGGATCGCTAAGGCAATCTATAAAGGGAGAAAGTAGGCACCATGGATCCAAATTTTGAGGCAGGAATGTAGTAACTATAGTAACATAGCATGTTACAACAATGGAGGTGTAGTAATTGTGGTTTTGTTTAGTGTGTAATGTACCTTTAAGAATAATACTAGTAAAGAGGGTTACATGATCTGTAGTAACCAATAGGAGAGTAGCACAGGCTACTTCAGCAGTAAGTGTAGAGATAGAGTTGGGCTGCTGAGTATATTGTAAATAAACTTTGTTTTCACCCAAAAAGTGTCTGCAGATCAACTCCATCAACAATATTAACAACTCGGCCACCCTTATAACAGGAGGTATAACTGAAGATCAGTATCCTCAGAAGGTTATAGAATGTGTTATGATCCTTGACCAGATCACCAAGTTGCTGGTGAGATCTGGTTGGGGACCAATAATGTTTTGTTTAAGTAGGCGATTACTACAGAAGAAGGATTTTTCTTACTCTCCTGCTCTGTTAATGGAAACATGCCTTCAATGGGTCCTTTAAGTTTGCTATGGAAACCACGTAAGTCTGATTAGCAACCAGTTTCAAAGTTATCTACCTCAATCGCTTCCTCCATAATAGACTTTCTCTTTTCATTGTTTTGATCAACACCAGATGAATAAACTTGCATCAAGGAACCCTTGTGGAACCCTTACACAAGGTTAACAACTTCACATGGGCATTCAGTTCATTTTGGAGTCTTTCTTTCATGGTCATTGCCTGTTGCTTAGACATTTCCAATTCACTCATTAGATCCTCAATCTGTTTCTTAAAATGTCCCTGATCTGCTTTCAAAATTTGGATCTGCTCTTCCATACTGCACATTTCATCGTTCTTGTTCTTCAGATTGTATCGGAGTTCTAGATTCTCATTGGTCTTATCACAATGAAGTTCTAACAGTTCATCAGTTTTGGTTCTTATTCTGCATTCAACCAACTGTCCTAATTCATTAGCAATTCCTTTTCCTGTGACTGGCACTCAAGTGCTCGCATCAGTTCTTGTTTTTCATTAGCAAACTCATCTTTTGTGCTTAAAAGTTGGTTCTCTACATGAATCAGATTTTCCTTCAATTGCTCATTATTGGCAATAAGCTTCTCATGTTTGGGCCAAAGTAACTTTTAGGAGTTTGGCAACATCAGTGTGATCAAGTGCCTGCTGCAGGCCAGTCATCACCAAGTTACCACCTATGCTTGCACCAAGGGAATTTTCCTCTCTTTACTCAAACAAAGACAACTGAATTCACCAATATAAAGTCTATCTCTTCTATAAGTAATCTAGGGACAATTCCTACTGTAACAATTCTGTTTACTAAGTCACTTTGTAAATTTAATTTACACAAGGGAACAGTTTCATAAATCCCATTAATATCCCTATTAATACTTTATCCTTCATGAAGTCACCTGGAACACAAATTGTATCATCAGTCACTATCAATGACTGATCTGCCTGAGTTTCTCTCAAAATATTAATTTTTTTTTGGTTTTGTTGGAGGATTAGGGAAAGCTTCTCCCTTCGAGGCAAAACCTCTAAAGCCTCCTGAAACCGGACTTATTTTAACAGTATTCAAGGAAGGATTCCCTTGACTATTCTGAGCCATCCCCCTTTCTAGTAGGTTCTGAGGGAACATGTTTCACTTGTACTATTGCTATGGTTTTAACACCCATTTCCTTTATTGGTACAGCCTTTTCTAAAGACTTCTTAAGCATTCTTATTACTGCCACCATTTTACTGTTCAGCTTCCACTGGCTTTGAGATGCCATTTTTTATGGCAATAAAAGAATACTGGTTTCTTTACATCACTTTTATCCTCTACACTGTAATTTTTCTTGACTTGAACACCTTCTGCTTTCTCCTTAAAGCCAGACTCTTTTCTATTCCTCTAGCTTCCCTGTGGGTTTAGAAATGGAGATCTACATTCCCCCTAACTGTCTATGTGAAATATCATACCCAACTGCTAGAATTGCTGCTTCCCATACCCAAGAAAACTTACAGTCCTCCAGGTGTGACCTAATAACTATTGGGATGGTATTTTGAAATTCTTCCAGTATCACTAGTTCCCTCACAATCTCAAAATTTTGTTCTAAACTCAGGGATCGAAACCACCAGTCCCATAGCATTTCCTTCTCCCTAGCAAATTCTACAAATGTTTCATTTGGTCTTTCTTTAAAGTTTGAAATTTCAACTGATATGCTTCAGGGGGACAAGCTTGCAAACATTGAGTACCACAGTTTTAACTAAGTCATGATCTGAAGGTTGTTCTTCTGAAAGGCTAGAATACACATCATTAGCTGCCCAACCAAAACACTTTGCAAAATGAGAGTCCATGTATCCTTTGGCCACTTTAGCTCTGTAGCCAGCTTTTCAAATGAGATAAAATATCTCTCAACTCCATCTTAAGTGAATTTAGGCAATAGACAAAGACTCTTTGTGATATCAAAGCTTGGAATGGGACTCAATTCCTCGTCCAAACTACGAGACTCTTTCTTTCACTCTGTAACCTAAACTTTTCTCTAGCTGGTTCATGATGTCTGATTTTTTTTCTCTCTTTGAAACTCAAGCTTTCACATTTTCATTTCCTTTGCTCTTTCTTTTCCCTTTTTTCCAATTTGAGCATTTTCATTTCCATTTCTTTTTCCATTGCAAGCTGTTTTATTTACTTTTCAAGTTCAAGCTGCTTCATCTGCAACTGAATTCTAGCTAATTCAACTGAATTTCTATATGAATTAACTTTTCCTTCTTTCAATTCCAAATGCTGTGCTATTACCTCAATCATGTCTGCTTTCCTAGCCCCTGCTTTAAACTCTAACTCTTCTCCTAATGTGATTAACCTAGCCTTCATTAACTGTTGCAAATCACTCAGGGATAGATCTTCCCTCTCCAGGAAAGCCTAGTAATTGACAAAGCCATCCTGCTTTTCAATCAGTACAGTAAAATTCACCATGGAAATCTTATTCAACCTAAGTCTCAGCAAGTATCAGCATTCATATTTGACTATGGATTTGAAATCCCAAAAGAGCCCCCAATTTATGCTGTGATCCTTGGCCAGACTCCCATGTTGTTGTTGAGATCTGGTTAGGGGCCAATAATGTTTTGTTTAAAGTAGACAAAGTTTGAGATTTAAGACACTTACTAAGCGAACAAACAAAAACAAACTTTACTGTACAAGATAAAACAATTTACCGTATCTGGTAAAGTACTCTAACATTCAGGGGACGTATGAGGTACATGTGAATTAACAGGCAAATTGCAGTCAAACACACCACATTACACAATAAATGACAAATGCGACCAAAACAGATTCCACGGAATCCTCAACAACCCACCTAGACCTCAGGAACACTGCGAGTCAACAAATCACATGGAAACTTTGCTTTTTTCATGAAGGTTTCCAATGATCGCCATCAAAGACCATGCCTTAGAATTCTTTCTAAGTCACCCTAACTCAGATGGCTTCAATGACAGCCCAGCTCGCAGGGTTTCAATCTTCTCAAGGTTCCATTCCACTGGATTCCTGAGTACTCATTCAAGCACTAAATTACAGGCACAACTTCAGATCTTCAGCCATGATGAGCAGAACACTACTGCTCCAAAGAGGTACCTTTGCCTCAGCAACCCTCTTCAAGTACTAGGGCTTCTCCTGACCCTCTTTATGTCTGCACCCGCAACCCTTTCTCTAATTTGGAGCTGGATTCTCATCTTTCTTTTCCTTTATCTAACCAGGACTTGTTTCTGTCCCCTATCTTTGTCCCTGACCTGGGACTTCCATTTTGGGACCTCCTCCTGTCCCCTCTCCTCTGTTTGGGACCTCTCCCTGTGCCCCTCCCTTGTCCCCGGTCTGGGGCACTTGTTGGCTATGGCACTCTGTACCCGGTCACCTGACCTGGCTTTTCTTGCCATTTTTTTGGAACATGCACACCCGATCCCAAAGAGTGTTAAAGTGTTGATTTGTGCAGGTGCAGCCCACTTCCAGCCTGCACCAACGTGGCAGGTGTGAGGTTTGTCGTGACTTGGAATTGCCAACCTCCACGATCAAGATTAAGGTAAGTTGGTTTCATAACAAATGGGACTTGGGGGAAAAGGATCATATGGAAGATGAAAGTTGAGGTGATAGCACTGTGTACTTTGTACTGGAAAAAGGAAAATAATATGTCAAAAATATGCAAGTGCTGACAAGGCTGAAGCATTTGTAGCCATCCTCAGCCAGAAGTGCCATGTGGATGATCCATCTCCAGCATCACAGATGCCAGTCTTCAGCTAATTCGATTCACTCCACGTGATATCAAGGAACAGCTGAAGGCACTGGATACTGCAAAGGCTATGGGCCCTGACAACATTCCGGCAATAGTACTGAAGTCTTGTGCTCCATAACTAGCCGTGCCACTGGCCAAGCTGTTCCAGTGCAGCTACAACACTGGCATCTACCCAGCAATGTGGATAATTGCCCAGGTATGTCCTGTCCACAAAAAGCAGAACGAATCCAAGCTGGCCAATTACTGCCCCATCTGTCTACTCTTGATCATCAGCAAAGCTAAGGAGTGTCGTTGCCTGTGCTATCAAAATGACATTTACTCAGCAATAACCTGCTCACTGATGCTCACTTTGGGTTCCACCAGGGCCACTCAGCTCCTGACCCCATGACAGCTTTGGTCAAAACATAGACAAAAGAGCTGAACACAAGGCGTGATGTAAGAGTAACTGCCTTCAACAGCAAGGCATCATTTGACCGAGTGTGGCATCAAGGAGCCCTAGAAAAATTGACATGAATGGAAATCAGGGGGAAAACACTTCTCTGGTTGGACTCATGCCTAGCACAAAGGAAGTTGGTTGTGATTGATGGAGGTCAGTCATCTCAATCCTAGGACATCACTACAAGCATTCCTCAGTGTTGTGTCCTAGGCTGAACTATCTTCAGCTGCTTTATCAATGACCTTCCCTCCATCATGAGGTCAGAAGTGGGATGTTCGTGGATAGTTGTACATTGTTCAGCACCATTCACAACTCCTCAGATACTGAAGCAGTCCATGTCCAAATGCAGCAAGACCTGGACAATATCCTGGCTTGGGCTGATATGTGGCAAGTAACACTCATGCCACACAAGTGCCAGGCAATGACCATCTCCAACAAGAGAGAATCTAACCATCTTCCCTTGACATTCAATGGCATTACCATTGTTGAATCCCCACTCTGAACATACTGGGGGGTTACCATTGACCAGAAACTGAACTGAAATAACCATATAAATACTGTGGCTACAAGAGCATGTCAGAGGCTGGGAATTCTGTAGAGAGTAACTAACCTCCTGACTCCCCAAAGCTGTCCATCATCTACAAGATACAGGTCAGGAGTGTGATGGAATACTCTCCATTTGCCTGGATGAGTGTAGCTCCAACAATGCTCAAGAAGCTCAACAGCAACCAGGACAAAGCAGCCCACTTGACTGGCACATCATTCACCACCTTCAACATTCACTCCCTCCACCAGCGACAGCGGTGTGTACCGTCTACAAGCTACATTGCAGGAACTCACCAAGACCTCTTCAACAGCACCTTCCAAATCTGGTACTTCTACCAGCTAGAAGGACAAGGGCAGCAGATGCATGGGAACACCATCACCTGCAGGTTCCCCTCCAAGTTACACACCATCCTGACTTGGAACCATATCATTGCTCCTTCACTGTCACTGGGTCAAAATCCTGGAACCCTTCCTAACAGCACTGTGGGTGTACCTATGCCATATGGACTGCAGCAGTTCAAGAAGGCAACTCACCACCACTTTCTTAAGGGTATAGGAATGGGCAATAAATGCTGGCCTAGCCAGTGAATCCCACATCCCGTGAACAAAAAAAAATGCTGCAGGAGCTGAGAGAGACAGTGAAACTATGAAGCCTTGAGGCATATACAGATGCCCTAATTATGATGACTGACTGACTTTTCACATCCATTACTTGCCTCTCTCTTACCATAACAATGTTCTTTGGCTCCATTGAGGTATGTGCACTAAATAATACTTTCAGCCTGTGCAAACTTCCTTAACTTTGTCGGTTAATATGACAACAGTCTCAGGAAGCAATCACGTACTTTTTGTTTATGCTTTAATTGTGTGTGTGATTTAAGAAGCATTCATTTCATAATTCCATTCTCATTTCTCAGATCCTTGTTCCTGTGCTATTAGGTCATTGTAAATAGTGCTGCCTTCAGATTGATTGCATCAGTACTTGTTGCCCATTGTAATAGTAGAGGAATCAAACTGTAGATCCATTGAATTTTGCTATATTTTTCTGTGGTTGTAAGGGTGTGATGTCATCAATTTTCTGATAAAATCCTAATGCTGTTTTTATTAACAATTATTATGCAATCATAGTCCACTTTAAAGACAGCCTACCACAGCTGGAAATGCAGTTTTCTTTCTGTAATTATCCTCTTGATGATTTTGTTCTCTCAACATTCTTTGTTCTTTACAATAAGGTGGTTCCATAAGCAATGTTTTGTTACCTATGAACTGTAAAGTATGCACACTGTATATGGAATGAATTAGTTAGTGTGCCACAGAATCAACAATATATTTTCTTGAGTCACACCCTGGAAAGATACACAGAATTCTCATGTTCCTCTTGCAACACTTTGCTAGATGAATAAATGTGCAAAAAGACCATACAGTTCTGGCTAAAGTGATAAATTAAATTTAATATAAGATGTAAATGTATACAGAAGCTAAATAAATGAACAGATTAATATTTAATTTAATACATCATCCTCACTGATACTTTAAACTCTTATTTTTAAATCAAAATAAAAAGTAGTTTGGAAATTTGAAATTTAGCCCCTTTCCGAGTCTGTTAACTGGTGATTTTATATATGCACATAGAGCTCTGTCCTATTTCTGTGACTTGGAACCAAAATATCTAAGCAAGCGAGGCAGTAAAGAGTATAGCAAATGTACCTGATCCAGGCTGCATCTGATACCACAGATCAATAGCGGAACTTTCACAATAGAGAATATACATGAAGAAAACCTACATTTGTTTCTGAATCATATGGTCATTATTAGTGAGTATTTATACAATCTGAGTGGATGTGAGTGAAAAACATTATGGCAAAGGCTGTCAACCAAGTTGGAGAGAATTTTTAAAATTCCTGTGCTGTGGTCTAGCTTTAAAGAAAATCAGACGAGTTGTAAAATGGGCTGCTGAATCGCTATCACTTGAAGAAAAAGTTAATATTACCTTCATGGATTTATTTGTCCCATTTTAACATACATACCTTTTACTGATTTTTCCATTTCTTGCAGTCTTTATTGCCTTTGCCTCGCTTGTAGAGCCTCAGTAAATAAGGTGCATTTAAAGATCATCGGCCGGGCTATACTCGCCAAGGATAACAGTGCTCCTCTTTCCTTTGAAACTGAAGTGCCATTGTGCACGTGCTGCATTTTGTTTGGCTGTTTGTGCATGTGTCTCCCAGAACTGAAATATTTAACTATGTGAGCTCAACCACAACAAAGCGTAGAGTAAACAACCAGTGGTTGGCAAAATCAAAAATACTTCCCCTGTATAATATCATGTCATGTGCATAATAGCGCTCAGAATTGAAAGCTGGCAGCATGTTAGATGACAGGGTTGATCCTGATTGCAACTGACAGCCACGTGGCCAGAGGACTGGATTGGAAACAGTGAATGGTGGGGTGATTGGAAGTAAGCAAGCAGTAATTCTTTCCCCATTGATTTTTCTTCTTGCGTGCAGATGCCAGTGAGAGTAAAATACTGTTAATAATTAGGAGCGTCTTGAAGTGGTCTGCAACCATTTTAATTATAGAATTACAGCTGACAAAAGTTCTGGTTGAATGGAAGATGCTTTCTAATTCATCACATGGGGGTGATCACCCTATGCAGAAATATGTTTTTGAAAATAGCTTTAACGATAATTGTTACTTGTATTATTACATATGTTGTTGTTGGTTTGTTCCACACGTTATAGCTGGAGCAAAGATGCTGTTCCATTCAAACTCATCCTTACTTCATAGCTTCGAAATCTTTTGTGAATGCTTTAGAATTAGTGGTTTCAATGTTTGATTGGCTTGCCCTTGTGTTATTCTAATCAAAATCGCATGCGCCTTACTGAAAGTATCAAGGCTTCTGCAGTGCAAGATGCAATAGCTTTTTTCTCGATTTTGAAATTCTGGGAAAACGCATGCAAGACTGAGGCCAGAATTTTCTGGCCCCATTGGCATCAGGTATCATGGTGAGTGGTGGGGGACAATATGGCGAGAAGGCCAAAAATTGGTTTTACGCCATTGTGAAACCAGTTTGCGATCGTCCGCTCCACCCGTCAATGAAGGGCCATGTTTCCCACCACCGCATGTTGGGAATGTCATTTTAACACATTTGAATCTAATTATAAACCCTGCTCACTGGAATCATCCCCCCACGTTAAATTTACCGCCCATGTCGGCGTGACATCAGAACGGCGTGCTTCATGACTGCATTTAATACGCATGCACCTGGCGACTTGAACTTCGAGGGGAATTCAGAAGTGAGTGCACCCAAAATTGCAGAGTGCTCGTGAGCATTGCCTGCAGGACATCAAAGAAGAGGCACCAAGCATTCGCGGGGGACACAGGCAAGTCGCATTTTCCCAGCTGGCTTTCAGTGCAGTGCCAGGGCAAGGGCTCCAGCGTGGGTCAAACTGGGTGGGGGAATGGGGTGGGGGGGGTGCAAGGCAGCACAGACAGACTGAAGGAAATACTCAGGCACATGCCAGAGGGGTGGGGGGAGGGGGGAGGGAAGCAGCCAAGCACGTGGGAAAGCTGGTCAAAAGTGAGCATTCTTCCGCAGCTGAGACCATTCAGCTGCAGCTCCATTGACATTCTTGGAGCCGGGCCTCTGAAACTTCTCTGCTTACTCCGGCAACGCAGAAGCATGAAGGTGCCACCAAATACTCAAGAACTTTTCACCCCTCAGCCGCAAACTGCAAATTAATGGGCATCTTAGGGGACAGCAGAGCAAGTTGTACAACCCCCTTGCAAGAGGCGGCCATGGAGCAGTCACTGGTGGAGGCGCCCACAGCCCTTTGCAATGTCTTTATTAATGTGTGGACCAGTATCCATTATGGTTCAAGTTAACAGTGCAGTCTTGCTGTGCAGTTTAGGAAAATGCCTGCACCTGAGCTGAGAGCACAGCGTGCAGTTGAGTGGGCAAAGCTGCTGCCAATTGGTCAAGTGGAGTGGGGCGGAGGTGGGTAGGGGTTTTGGACAGCCAATGAGCACACTACACACTGGCCATCCCAGTGGTGGCCAGCACTGTCCTGCATGCATTAAGGGGCCTTCAGACATAACCAAAAGAGGTTCTTGGTACACCCATGCTAATGCACACGTCTCTTTTTGATCCTGCAGGAGGAGAACAATAGGATCATGGAGCCTGGTGATTTTAGCGGTATGCCTCATGGTTTACAGAGACCAGAGAAGAAGAAAGCGATGAAGGCGCCTGGCTCCATACAGGGAGGTGCAACTCTTTCAAGATATAGGGGGGGGTGCAGGATCTGCGCGCACAGCTGAAGATCCACAGAGAGCCGTCATTTAGACGCGCTTGCTAGACCCAGGGTTGAAAGACAGCACCTGTCATTCCTGCAGATGACTGAGAACCAGTGTCGCCGAAGACTGCGCATGTCTAGAGAACTGGTTGGTCACATATGTCACCAGTTGCAGGATTTGGCGCCACAGGGACATGGAGGGCATCCACTGCCAGTGGCCATGAAAGTGATCATGGCACTCAATTTTCACGCCAGTGACTCCTTCCAGGGCCCAACAGGTGACCTGTGCGGGATCCCTCAAGCCCCCACACACAACTGTATCCAGAGATCATGGATGCCATCTTCATGAAGGCACAGAACTTGGTGCATTTCACCCGGGATCAGGAAAGCCAGGAAGCAAGAGTGCTGGGATTTGTGCAAATCTCAGGTTTTCCACAGGTGCAGGGTGCCATTGACCGCACTCACGTGGCACTAAGATCTCCGTGGCAACAAGCAGTCAACTACATCAACCGCAAGGGCTTCCACTCGCTGAATGTTCAGCTGGTATGTGACCACCATAGACGCATCCTGCAGGTCTGTGCATGGTTCCCAAGAGGGATCCATGACTCCTACACCCTTAGCAGGACTTAGATCCCTGACATCTTCCAGGGTGCAGAGGCTACCTCTTTGACTCCTTGGGGACAAGGACTACCCAGCGAGGACATGGCTGATGACGTCTGTGTGGCGGCCTCAGGCTGCAGCAGAGTGATGGTATAACGAGGCTCATGCCACGACCTGGACCTTGGTGGGACAAATGATAGGCATTTTGAAAATGAGGTTCCAGTGTCTCGACAGGTCCAGTGGAGCACTGCAATACTGACCCCAGTGGTTGTTGTGCATCATTGTTACTTGCTGCGTGCTCCACAAGTTGGTGCTGCAACAGGGAGAGGACCTGACTGAGGACGAGATGGAGGAGCTGCACATATCCTCCAATGAGGACAACATCGAAGGGGATGACGATGATGAGGTCCTCGAAAGCATGGATGCCGGCAATGAGGCCATTGCAGAGGGCAGATGAGGCAGGAGCACTCAGTTGGTCCTCATAGTCACAAGATTCGTGGAGGATGATGACGAGATGCAGTGAGGACAGTCTTGATATCCTCACCTTGCATCTGTGATCATTTGACTCCTGTGTGGCTGATGGCAGTGCACATACCCTCAGTGCTCAGGCTCATGTCATGGAGATACAGCGGAGGCCCGAATAGTCACTAGGTTCCAGGAGGATGATGACAACGTACAGTGAAGACACTCCATAGATCGTCACATTGCCTCTGTGAATGTTTGATTCCTGTCTGTCCGAGGGCAGCTCGCCTGCGTTCTGTGATCAGGGTCATATCATGGAGGCGGAGCAGTGAAATTTTAAATGCACCTGATCCTCTGTCAGCCCTCAGCACCCATCCACTTCAGGAGCACAGTGTCACTGGTCACAGATGCTGAAGAGATGGGGGGGACCAGCCCCACCTTAAAGATGCTGAGAGCACAAAGAGAGAATGACGTAACTCTGTGACACCTGCCCATGACTTTCGGGAAGCAATGACAAGCACCATCGAGGTGCAGGCATCAGTAATGTGGCCAGTGAATGAGAGGCTGGACCATCACTTTGGTCTGAAGGTTACCCACTGCACAGAGAAGAGGCCCTGGACCGAGACACCTGCCTTTATATTGTGCAGGAACTAAGGTTTCACATCTGAGTGACACAAACATTGCTCATCATAACAAGGAGCCATAGGCAAAGAGACGTTCTCGGGAGTTTATTTACAATAGTGAATATTATGTGTGAGTGATTAACACCCACGGTGTCAGCTGTGGCTCAGTTCATAGCACCCTCGCCTTTGAGTCAGAAGGTTGTGGGTTCATGTCCCACTCCCGGAAAAAAAAAGTCAAAGAACTGTGAATGTACTCGAAAGAGTTACATGGTAAAGGGTGAACTCTGAAAGAGTTACAGATGGAATTTAACGAGGTGTCAGCTGTGGCTCAGTTCATAGCACCCTCGCCTTTGAATCAGAAGGTTGTAGGTTCATGTCCCACTCCCGGAAAAAAAAAACAAAAAAAAACCAAGAACTGTGAATGTACTCGAAAGAGTTACAATCTGGAGGTGTCAGCTGTGGCTCAGTCCATAGCACCCTCGCCTTTGAATCAGAAGGTTGTGGGTTCATGTGCCACTCCCGGAAACCAAGAACTGTGAATGTACTCGAAAGAGTTACAATCTGTGACTGTTGATAACTCGAAGGAGTTACAGATGGAATTTGTCCCTCGGGTGCCGGTGCCCCACAATATGAGCTGCCTCAGGGAATTGCCCTCCATGCCATTTGGCACGGCGCGGAGGAGCTTTCTGTACGGACTGCTGCTGCACACCTTCCATTTTCTCGCCCTCATCCACCGCCCGGACATGCCCTGGCGTGCCTTGTTGCCGTCCGGCGGCGGAGGCCCCCGAAGGGAGGCCCTCTACGGAGGTGTCCTCCCGCTTTCTATCAGGGACCTGGGTTGGAGGGTGTTGCACGCAGCAGTCCCCTACAACTGGAGAATGTGTAGGTTCACGGACTCCCAGGACACCTGCCCTTTTTGCGGTCTTGTGGAGTCCGTGGACCACGTTTATATAGGGTGTTATAGGCTGCACTCCCTTTTTAGTTATTTAAAAAACCTTTTGTTACTGTTTTGTTTGCACTTCAGTCCCACGCTCCTGATCTACGGACACCCAGTGTGGAAGGGGGTCGGGAAGGAGGAGGACCTCCTCGTGAACCTGCTCCTGGGCCTGGCCAGGTTGGCCATTAACAAGTCCAGGCAGCGGGCGATCGAGGGGGGAGTCCCGCCTGATTGTTTGTCCCTCTTCCGCGGCTACGTTCGCGGCCGGGTGTCCCTGGAGAGGGAGCACGCGGTGTCTGCCGGCACTCTCGAGGCCTTCCGTGCCCGGTGGGCACCGTGGGGACTGGAGTGGTTTGTTGACCCCTTTAATCACATTTTGGTTTGATGTTTGTAAGTTTCCTTTAAAGTTTTTCCTTGATTTTACAGCTGACCTGGCTTAGGGGCTGTGCTTGATTTATCCCTTATTTTGTTAATTTAGTTTATTGTTTTAACTCTACAAGAGTTACAGATGGAATTTGTCCCTCGGGTGCCGGTGCCCTGCAATATGAGCTGCCTCGGGGACGTGCCCTCCGTGCCATTTGGTACGGCGCGGAGGAGCTTTCTGTACGGACTGCTGCTACACACCTTCCATTTTCTCGCCCTCGTCTTCCGCCCGGACACGCCCTGGCATGCCTTGTTGCCGTCCGGTGGCGGAGGCCCCCAATGGGAGGCCCTCTACGGAGGTGTTCTCCCACTTTCTATCGGGGACCTGGGTTGGAGGGTGTTGCACGCAGCAGTCCCCTACAACTGGAGAATGTGTAGGTTCAGGGACTCCCAGGACACCTGCCCTTTTTGCGGTCTTGTGGAGTCCGTGGACCATGCGTATATAGGGTGTTGTAGGCTGCACTTTTTAGTTATTTAAAAAACCTTTTGTTAATGTTTTGTTTGCACTTCAGTCCCACGCTCCTGATCTACGGATACCCGGTGCGGAGGGGGACCGGGAAGGAGGAGGACCTCCTCGTGAACCTGCTCCTGGGCCTGGCCAAGTTGGCTATTAACAGGTCCAGGCAGCGGGTGATCGAGGGCGGTCGTCCCGCCCGATTGTTTGTCCCTCTTCCGCAGCTACGTTCGCGGCCGAGTGTCCCTGGAGAGGGAGCACGCGGTGTCTGTCGGCACTCTCGAGGCCTTCCATGCCCAGTGGGCACCGTGGGGACTGGGGTGTTTTATTGACCCCTTTAATCACGTTTTGGTTTAATGTTTGTAAGTTTCCTTTAAACTTTGTCCTTGGTTTTACAGCTGACATGACTTGGGGGCTGTGTTTATTTTATCCCTCATTTTGTTCATTTTGTTTAATTGGTTGACTCCTAAAAGAGTTACAGATGGAACTTGGTCCTTAGGGATGGGAAGTATGCGCTGTGCTTCCTGCCGGAAACCCATACTGTTCCAGGAGACAAAGCTACGTGGCTCCTGGAGTGGGGAGGTGGGGTCTACATGAGTCACCTAGCCTCCAATTCTGGCGGGGTGGCTATCTTGTTGGCCCTGCGTTTTCAGCCGGAGATCTTGGGGGTCAAGGAGCCGGTGCCAGGCTGGTTGCTGCACCTTACTGTGCGCCTGGGGGGTGCGGCCCTTCGCTTTGTGAATGTGTACGCTCCCCTGGGTGCACAGCAGCAAGCGAGCTCCTTTGAGGAAATGTCCACTCATCTTGGCTCCATTGACGCGGGCGAGTGCATCGTCCTTGTGGGGGGGATTTTAATTGCACCCTCGAGACCCGGGGACCATCACGGTACCCAGCACCGCACGCTAGGTGTGAGTAAGTTACGAGACCGGGTCAGGTCCTTCGACTTGGTGGACGCCTGGCGAAATCTCCACCCTGGCTCCAGCGTTTACACTTTCGTATCACCTGGAGTCGGAGCGTTCAGACTCGATCGCATTTACATTTCGAGGGCGTATGTGTCCTGCGTTCCATCGGCTTCTGTGCAGCAGGTGCCGTGCACGGACCACCGTCTGGTGTGGGCGGAGCTCGCTCCATTCTGCGCTCGGACGGGGTCCGCGTCCTGGCACTTTAACAAGCTGCTGCTGGAGGATGAGCGGGTCCTGGTCTGGTTCCATCGTTTCTGGGCCAGCTGGAGAAGGAAGCGGGGAGGCTTCCCCTCCTTGAGGCTCTGGTGGGACGTGGGCAAGGTTCACGTCCACTCCTCTGTCAGGAGTACGCGAGGGGGTCGACAAAGAGGCGGAAATCCAGGGTCGAGGAGTTGGAGAAAGAGGTGCTCGGCCTGGAGGCAGGTCTCCGTCAGCCCGACGTGGACCCGGCCCTGCGGTCGGTGTACGATGAGAGGAAGGGCGCGCTGCGGGACCTGCAACCCGTCAGGTCCCGCGGTGCGTTCGTGAGGTCACAGATCCGATTCCTCCGGGACCTGGACCCCTTTCACTACTCTCTGGAAAAAAGGCACGGGGTCCGTCAGCAGCTCCTTACGCTGCTGGCCGACGACAGATCCATTGTCTCGGATCCGGAGGGCATCAGGACCATTACCTAAGACTATTACACTGCCCTGTTCTCTCCGGATCCGTCCAGCGAGGATGCTCGTAGAGTTTTGTGGGAGGACCTGCCGCAGGTCGGCCCGGAGGGCGCCGGAAAGCTTGACTCCCCGATAAGTCTCGGGGAGCTGACCAGCGCCCTCGACAGTCTCTCCAGGGGCAAGTCCCCGGGGCTGGACGGGCTGACTGTGGAGTTCTTCAGGGCGTTCTGGGACGTCCTGGGGAGCAACTTCGCGGGAGACCTGGGGGAGAGTATTGCTACTGGGGAGATGCCCCTTTCGTGGCGCAGGGCCGTGATTGCCCTGTTGCCAAAGAAGGGAGATCTCCGCCACCTTAAAAACTGGCGCCCGGTCTCCCTCCTCAGCACGGACTACAAAATCTTTGCCAGGGCCATGTCTTCTCGCCTTGGCACTGAGCTGGACCACATGATCCACCCTGGCCAGTCCTACACCGTCCCGGGCCGCACAATTTATGATAATATCCATCTGGTCCGGGACATTATCCATTTTTCCCAGAGGGCTGGTCTGTCGAGCGCCTTCCTGTCTCTTGACCAGGAGAAGGCGTTCGACAGGGTGGATCACGAATATTTACTCGGAACTCTGCGAACGTTCGGGTTCGGGACGCATTTTGTCGCCCGGATCCGACTTCTGTACACCGCCGCGGAGTGTCTAGTTAAGGTTAACGGGTCCCTGACGGCGCCCCTTCGCTTTGGGAGAGGGGTACGCCAGGGCTGCCCCCTGTCTGGCCAGTTGTATTCTATCTGCGTGGAGCCTTTCCTGCGCCTCTTGCGGAGGAGGTTGTCGGGATTGGTTCTGCGCGGGCCGGGCATCGGGGTTGTCCCTTCGGCTTACGCCGATGACGTGCTCCTTATGTTTAGCGACCCGGCTGACCTGCGGAGGATGCACGAGTGCCAGGAGGTCTACTCTGCCAGGATCAACTGGGGTAAATGTTCTGGACTCCTAATTGGCCTGTGGCAGATGGATCCCCTACCTGAGGAGCTCAGGCCTTTCACCTGGAGCAGGACCAGCCTCCTCTACCTGGGGGTCCATCTCTTCCCTGCTGAAGAATCCTGGCTGGCGAACTGGCAGGAACTGGAGACAAAAGTCACCGCTCGCCTGTGGTGCTGGACAGGACTGCTCCGAGTGCTGTCTTACCGGGGTCGAGTTCTGGTCATAAACCAGCTGATCGCCGCCATGTTGTGGTACCGGCTGGTCACTTTGACCCCTCCCCCGGACTTTGTCGCAAAAATCCAGAGAATGCTCGTCGACTTCTTCTGGGACAAAAGATTGCACCGGGTCGCTGCTGAGGTTCTGAGTCTCCCGCTTAGGGAGGGTGGACAGGCGCTAGTGTGCCTACGCACCCACAAAGGCGACTTTCCGCCTTCAGGCCCTGTAGCGATACCTTTACGTTGAGCCTCCTCCGAGATGGTGTGCCCTGGCAACGTATTTCTTCCGCCAGGTGCACGGCCTGAATTATGACGTGCAGCTCCTGTTTATAGAGCAGAGGGGCCTCGGTGGCTCCTTGCAGGCGTTGCCCATATTTTACCAGGACCTGATCAAAGTCTGGAATGTGGTCGCCTCGCGACGCAGCTCTCCCCCGTCAGGAGTAGCGGCTATCATCAGAGAGCCACTGCTCAGGAATCCGCCCCTCCGTCCTTTTCAGTGGCTGGTGGCGAGGAAGGCTGTGGCTGCCGGGGTGTCCAGGATTGGGGATGTGCTGGGTGATGGAGGAGTGGGCTGGATGCTCCCACATGAGTTGGCGCGTCGTGCATCCGTGGTTGTCCAGCACGCGGCTGATGCCATTCGAGACCTCAGGACGGTCGTGCTCGGACCCGATGTAATTTTAGGTCCCGAGGTGGCCCAGGTGCGCAGTGGTCTTCTGTCTGAACGTTCCCCTGTTCGGACGGAATTCCACATTGGCCCCAAGCCCCGAACCTCCCTCGGGTGTCGGTGCCCCGCAATAATATGAGCCGTCTCGGGGACATGTCCTCCGTGTCATTTGGCACGGCACGGAGGAGCTTCCTGTACGGACTGCTGCTGCACACCTTTCACTTCCTTACCCTCGCCCGCCACCCGGACATGTCCTGGCGTGCCTTGTTGCCGTCCGGCCGGCGGAGGACCCGATGGGAGGCCCTCTATGGTGGTGTCCTCCCGCTTTCCATCGGGGACCTGGGGTGGAGGGTGTTGCACGCAGCAGTCCCATATAACCGAAGGATGTGTAGGTTCACGGACTCCCAGGATGCCTGCCCTTTTTGTAGTCTTGTGGAGTCCATGGACCACGTTTATATAGGGTGTGGTAGGCTGCACTCCCTTTTCAGTTACTTAAAAAACCTTTTATTACTGTTTTGTTTGCACTTCAGCCCCACGCTCCTGATCTACGGACACCCAGTGCGGAAGGGGGTCGGGAAGGAGGAAGACCTCCTTGTGAACCTGCTCCTGGGCCTGGCCAGGTTGGCCATTAACAGGTCCAGGCAGCGGGCGATCGAGGGGGGGGTCCTGCCTAATTGTTTGTCCCTCTTCCGCGGCTACGTTCGCGGCCGGGTGACCCTGGAGAGGGAGCACGCGGTGTCTGCCAGCACTCTCGAGGCCTTCCATGCCCAGTGGGCACCGCGGGGACTGGGGTGTTTTATCGACCCCTTTAATCACATTTTGATTTGATGTTTGTAAGTTTCCTTTAAACTTTGTCCTTGGTTTTACAGCTGACCTAACTTAGGGGCTGTGTTTATTTTACCCCTTATTTTGTTAATTTAGTTTAATTGTTTGATTCTGAAAGAGTTACAGATGGAATTTTCTGTGCCCATTGGTGTTGGACGTCAAGGCGGGCATGAGCGGGCAATATGTACTGAAGACTTGTGCTCCAGAACTTACTGCGCCCCTAGCCAAGCTGTTCCAGTACAGCTACAACACCGGCATCTACCCAGCTATGTGGAAAATTGCCCAGGTATGTCCTGTACACAAAAAGCAGGACAAATCCAACCCGGCCAATTACCGCCCCAGCAGTCTACTCTCCATCATCAGTAAGGTAATGGAAAGGGCCATCAACTGTGCTATCAAACATCACTTGCTGAGCAATAACCTACTCACTGACACCTAGTTTGGATTCTGCCGGGGCCACGTTCTGACCTTATTACATCCTTGGTTCAAACATGGACAAAAGAGTTGAACTCAAGAGGTGAGGTGAAAGTGACTGCCCTTGACATCAAGGCCACATTTGACCGAATGTGGTATCAAGGAGTCCTAACAAAACGAGTCAATGGGAATCGGGGAAAACTCTCCACTGGTTGGAGTCATACCTAGCAGAAAGGGTTGTTGGAGGTCAGTCATCTCAGTTCCAGGACATCACTGCAGGAGTTCCTAAGGGTAGCATCCTTGGTCCAACTACCTTCAGCTGCCTCAACAATGACCTTCCTTCCATTATAAGGTTAGAAGTGGGGATGTTCGCTGATGATTGCACAATGTTCAGCACCATTCACAACTCCTCAGATACTGAAGCAGTCCATGTCCAAATACAGCAAGACCTGGACAATATCCAGGCTTGGGCTGACAAGTGGCAAGTAACATTCGCGCCACACAGGAGTCAGGCAATAACAATCTCCAAGAAGATAGAATCTAACCAACAACCCTTGGCCTTTAATGGCATTACCATCACTGAATCCTCTACAGAGGACATGCCTTACCAGTACCATTTTGCAAAAGTGAGCAGAGCCTTGTGTTGGACGGTAACAGGTACTGCCTGGGAGTGGAACAGTGGGTGTGTGGAGATGTAGATCAGCTCAGATGAACAACTGAAAGAGAACCCCAGCAGGCAGCACTGAAAACTCTCAGGACAGTGAGATGAGTGTGATGGAGGAAGGATCCTCGTGTGTGGGAGAGTGCTCGCACGAGGCTCCGAAAGGCCCTGCCACACACACACTTCTCCCTCCAGAATCACTCGTGGGCTGGCTGCATGCAGCTGAACTGCTAGTGCGGGGGGGGATGCAATGGGAAGTCTTGCAAAATTTGTAAATGAAGCTGAAAGATACCATTAAACATTAGTCATTGAAAGTGAATATATTTTCAGATTATAAAGTGACAAATTGTGTTCATCCGTGCAAAATTTGTGACCAGAAATTCTTGACTTTTCTAGGCCTACCATCTTTTCTAGGTGCTGCCTTGACATCCGCAGAAAGGGTAGAGACAGCATGTGCAATGGTTGGCTCCATTATCTCTGATGCCTTCGGCATGGGTACTCTAGAGAGCCAAGGCCTTGGGGGCCCCACTTGCTTTGGCTGTCAACCTATGGGCTGATCTCTCTGTGGTGACAGAGGATGAGGTTGAGGGGGTCACAGGCAAAGGGGACTTGGGGGGAGTGGACAGCCTATGAGATTCCTGAGTGGATGACCCTCCTCCTCCCTTCGGGTGCCCAAGAGCCCTGGTCTGACTCCTTGTGGGGAAGAAGCACCTGGAGGGACGTCGAGGTGCCCCGCTACCCTCTCGTGTTGCCACTGCAGGAACTCACCCATGGCTACTACGACGGAATGTAGGTTGCACGCATCTCCACTTTCTTTTGGAGCAGAGTCTCCATGGCATTTGCTATCCTTCCATGGAGACCTCCATACGTGCACATGTGGACACCACTTCATCAGAGAGTAGATGGAATGCACTCCATCGATTCACGTGCCACTCTGTTGAAGGCCTCCAATAGCTCCACGTGATCTTCCCCTGACTCTCCACAATGAGTTGGAAGGCCGAATTCAGAGGCTCATCATCTGACTCGGACTTCACAGATGCCTCTTCCCCAGCAGTCCTCCGAGTGCCGGGAAGCTTGGCTGAACCTGCCTCCTCCTGCTGCGGACACGTGTCTGTGCGGTGATGACCAGATTGTGAACCTGAGCCTGCTCTAGACCTAGGTCCCACCAAGGTGTGTGTCTCTGCGCTGGTGGAGGGTGTGGGTAAGCGCTGTAACTGGTCTCCCAGTCTGCTTATTTCCAGTCTTTAATGGAGGAGGTGCCCTCTTGGCTGGAGGTGAGGATGTGGATGGAACTGAGGGACTGGCTGGTTGAGGGTGTTGGTCGCTTGGCAGGGCTCCCTGTGAACCAAAGTAGAGATAATTAGTGCATGGTGGCAGAGTCAAAAGCAGGAGAGAGAGCACTCACAGCACACAGGGATGATGTGGTGCAGGATCCTCACCTGGGTGTTCGTCACCAACCTTACCATCACCGCAGGCATGGTCCATGTCCTCACTGGTCAGTGCGATGGCACACTCCTCAAAGTGAGTGAGGGGCCTAATGTGGGCCACTCCACCACCACCATTCCCCCATCTTTACATTTATAAGATAGCACAAATATCAGACTCTATGTGTGTGCATATATGTATACATACAAACATACCAATTAGAATGGCAGCCTGCTCTGCCATTCAGTATGATCATGGCTGATCTGACTGTAACCTCAAACCTAGATTCCTGCCTATCCTGATAACCTTTCACCCCCTTGTTAATCAAGAATCCATTTAGTTCTGCCTTTAAAATATTCAAAGACTCTGCTTCCACCGTTTTTTGAGGAAGAGAGTTCCAAAGACTCTCAACCCTCAGAGAAAAAATTTCTCCTCATCTCTGTCTTAAATGAGCGACCCCTTATTTTTAAACAGTGACCCCTAGTTCCAGATTCTCCCACAAGGGGGAACATCCTCACTACATTCACCCTGCCAAGACCCCTTAGGATATTAAAGGTTTCAATCAAGTCGCCTCTCACTCTTCTAAATTCCACTGGATGCAGGCCTAACATGTCCAACCTTTCCTCATAAAACAACCCGCCCATTCCTGGTATTAGTCTAGTAATACTTCTCTAAACTGCCTCCAACGCATTTACTTCTTTCCTTAAATAAGGAGACCAGTACTGTACACAATACTCCAGCTGTGATTTCACCAGTGCCCTCTACAGCTGAAGCATAACCTCCCTACTTTTGTAATCAATCCTCCTCACAAAAAGTGATAACATTCTATTAGCTTTCCTAATAACTTGCTGTACCTGCATACTAGCCTTTTGTGATTCATGGACCAGGACACCCAGATCCCTCTGAATCTCAGAGCTCTGTAATCTATCACCATTTAGATAATAAGCTTCATTTTTATTCTTCCTGTCAAAATGAATAATTTCACATTTGCCCACATTATACTCCATTTGCCAGATCTTTGCCCACTCATTTAACCTATGTTACTTTGTAGCCTCCTTATGTCCTCTTCACAATTTACTTTCCTATCTACCTTTGTGTCATCAGCAAATATAGCAACCATTCCTTCGGTTCCTTCATCCAAGTCATTTATATAAGTTGTAAAAAGTTGAGGCTTCCAGCACTGATCCCTGTAGCACACCACTCGTCACATCCTGCCAACCAGAAAAAGTACAGTACCAGTTCCCTTTTAATCCACAGCACATGTGACTCCTTCAAAGAACTCCAATAAATTGGTTAAACATGATTTCCCTTTCACAAAACCATGTTGACTCTGCCTGATTGTCTTTGATTTTTCTAAGTGCCCTGCTATAACTTCTTTAATAATAGCTTCTATCATTTTCCCTATGACAGATGTTAGGCTAACTGGCCTGTAGTTTCCTGCTTTCTGTCTCCCTCCCTTTTTGAATAAAGAAGTTACATTTGCTATTTTCCAATCAAATGGAACCTTCCCCAAATCCACGGAATTTTGAAAAATTAATTTGCTCGATGCCACTTCCCTGATGATTGTAATTTTCCCGCGTTCCTCTCTCCCTTCCATTTCCTGATTTACAGCTATTTCCAGGTTGTTACTTGTGTCCTCTATATAGTGAAGACCAAAACAAAATACTTGTTTAATTCATCTGCTATCTCCCTACTTTCCATTATCAATTCCCCAGATGCACTTCTATAGGACCAACGCTCACTTTGCTAACTCTTTTCTTATTTAAATATCTATAGAAACTCTTACTATCCATCTTTACATTTTTAGCTAGCTTTCTCTTGTACTCTAATTTTTCCTTCCTTATTAATTTTTGTCATTCTTTGCTGTCCTTTATATTCTTTCCAACCTTCTGACTTGCCACCCGTCTTTGCGTAACTATATGCTTTTTCTTTGTTTGATACTGTCATTAAATTTTTTAGTTAACCATGGATGGTGGGCTCTCCCATTGGAATTTTTCTTTCTCATTGAAATATATCTATTCTGCATATTCTGAAATATTCCTTTAAAGGTCTGCCATTGAACCTCTATTGACCTAGCCCTTAAAATCATTTGCCAGTTCGCCTAGCTAGCTTTGCTTTCATGCCCTCATAATTGCCCTTATTTAAGTTTAAAACACTAGTCTTGGACTCACTGATTTCTCCCTCAAAATTAATGTAAAATTCATTCATATTATGATCGCTGCTACCTAGGGGTGCCTTCACCATGAAGTTATCAATTAATCCTATCTCGTTGCTCAATACCTTGTCGAGTATAGCCTGCTTTCTGGTCAGCTCCAGGACTTGCTGTTCTAACAAGCTGTCCCAAAAACATTCTATGAACTCTTCATCCACTCTACCTTTGCCCATCTGATTTTTCCAGTCGATATGTAGATTAAAATCCCCCATGATTATTGCTGTACCTTTCTGACAAGCTCCCATTATCTCTTCTATTATACTCTGTCCAACCGTGTAGTTACAATCAGGGGGCCGGTATACCATTCCCACAAGTGACTTCTTGTCTTTATCATTTCCTACCTCAACCTAAACCGCTTCTACATCCTGGTTTCCTGAACTTAGGCCATCCCTCTCTAATGTGCTAATACCATCATTAATTAAGAGCAGCCCCTCCACCTTTTCCTAACTTCCTGTCCTTCCTAAATGTCACATACACTTCAATATAAAATTAAATTTTTTAGCTTGGAATCTATAAATAAGATGTTTTTGTTAATTTATTATAAATAAATCTCCCATTCTCCATTTCCAATTAGTATTTGCCAGCATTCCTTGGTTTTGTTCTGCCAATTTCAGGTTTCCTTCCCTTCAATACTTCTGTTTAAAGTGAGTGGTGACAAACATGTCAGGATACTGACTTCCAAAGGTCCAACTGTGCAACAAGGGGAATCCGCACAAATTAATTCTGCAGCACCAAGCTAGCCATCAGGCAACAAATTACTTAATTCACATTTACTCCACATTTCATTGACTTTTTCCAAGTTAATGAACCTTCTCATATGATCATTCATGCTTTAATGAGACATACATTGGAACCCCTGAGCACAGAAGAAACCTAGTTGCATTAAAAACACATATCACTTTATAGAGGTGGTTAACTCAATGCCATACATTTTACAATGGACAGTGAAAGTCTATACATAAATATAGAATCAGAGGAATGCTGGCTGTCTGAAATATTCTTAATATAGTAAATTTCGCCAGCCTGACAGACCAGATAAAGCTATAATCCGATTACTACACTTAGGTTTAACAAAAAACAACTTGATTTTAATAATGAATTTTTATCTCCAAACCAAAGGCACAGCTATGGATAAGAAATTTGCCCCAGCCTAGGCAAACATGTATATGCCAGAGTGGGAAGGGGTTGCATTTAAAAAGTGTCCCATGTGTTCTGTGTTACTACAGGTATTTGGATGGCCTAATGGGTATTTAGACCCACACTTAGAAGCAGAATTAGAAGAATTCACCAATATCCTCAATAATCATCATGGAGGCATAGTGGCATTGTCACAGGGCTAGTGATCCAGGGACTCAGCGTAATACTCTGGGGACCCGTATTCGAATCTCACCACGCCAGATGGTGAAATTTGAATTCAATAAAAACCTGGATAAAAAGTCTAATGATGACCATGAAACCATTGCTGCTTGGTGTAAAAACCCATCTGGTTTACTAATGTCCTTTAGGGAAGGAAATCTGCAGTCCTTACCTGGTCTGGCCTACATGTGATTCCAACCACAGCAACGTGGTTGACTCTTAACTCTGAGCGAGGGTAATTAGAGATCGTCAATAAATGCTGGCTCAGACAGCGACGCCCACACCACATGAGCAAAAAAAAGAAAAAATTATCCTGGGCACCACTGTATTTAAATTGGTACAAGAAAACAACAGGCATAAGCTAACAACAAAAGTTTTTTTCAAAACAACTGACGCACACTTTGACACACAAAAAGTCATCACACACCTTCCAATGAAATCATAGCTAGTGTGTTCTCACCGCATATGCACAATGCTAGAAGATTTCAACCAGGTAGTTACTTCCCTTTTTAATTGCATTAAGACCAAGAGGATTCAGAAAAAGATTCCTCAGTCATATCAAGTCCAGTTTTTTCAGAGAGTTTGTCAACCTACCATTGCAAAGTAGCAAGACCACTGTTCCATCATTAATTACAACCTACTGCACAATGACCCAACAAATAAATATCATGGTTAAGAGACATTTTCAATAGTTAAATGGGGATGTCAATTCACTGAGCCAATAGAATATAACGTCAGCTTTTTAAAAGAGGCAAAAAACCTAAAAGATTTGTTAGTCAAGAGCAGAGTGAGGACACAAGTTTCCGCACTTTCAAACCCTCCTCCACTCCACTCACCCCCTCAGCAGCCCCACTTCCCAAGCTTCGCAATCTCTCCCTCCCCCTCAGTCTCTCTCTCTACCCCCTCAGAGTCTCTCCTTCCCCCTTAGAGTCCCCCTCTCCCTTTCGGAGACCCTCTCTCCCCTCAGAGTCTCTTTCACTCCTTGGAGTCTCTCTCTCTATCCCTTTGCCTCTCCCCTTCAGTGTCTCTCTTCCCCGCAGAGTGTCTCTCTCCACCTCAGAGCGTCTCTCTCCCCCAAAGTCTCTCCCTCCTCCTTGGAGTGTCTTGCTCTCCCTTGAGGTATCTCTCTCTCCTCATTGGAGTCTCTCTCTTCCCCCTTTTGGAGTAACTCTTTTCCTCTCAGAGTCTGTCTCTTCACTTCGGAGTCCCTCCCTCGGAGTCTTTTTCCTCCCTCGGAGTCTCTCTCCCCAAAGGAATCTCTCCCCCCCTCAGATTCTTTCCCTCTTCCTGAGGAGTCTCTCTCTGTCCCTCCCTCAAAGACTCTCTCACTGACACCGCTCCAGTGCTCAGGCTGATGCGCTGCCACTCACTTTCCCACTGCTCCTTCAATCACAGACTCGTTCTCTCTTGTGTTTGCTGCTGATAGGCTCAACTGCATCTCACTAGTTGAGCCTATCAGCTGCAAGCGCGGGAGCAGCTCCTCAGATTCCGTTATTTCCATACATGAGGCAGTGGTGGCGGATTGGTCTCATTGTGATTTAAATTTTCCCTGCTTTTGGGAGGCCTTTGGGGGTGAATTCACACCTCCCCCACCACCCCCCACCCCCAGTATTTTGAATCCTGATTCCAAGGATGAGGAACATCAGTTATCTGGATGGACTGAAGAAGCTGGGGCTGTACTCCTTGGAGAGGAGAAGATTAAGAGAAAATTTGATAGAGGTGTTCCAAGTCATAAGGGGTCTGGACAGTGTGGATAGGGAGGAAATGTTTCCCTTGGCGGTAGGATCAAGAACCAGAGTATACTGATTTAAGGTGATTGGCAAAAGAACCAATAGCGACATGAGGAAAAAACATTTATACACAGCGCGTGGTTAGAACCTGGAATGCACTGCCTGAGGCTGAAGTGGTGGCAGATTCAACTGAGGCTTTCAACAGAGATTTAGATAATTATCTTGAAAGAAAAAAAAATGCTGGGCTTTGTAGTGAAGGCAGGGGAACAGATTAGGTGAGTTGATCTTGCTGTGGGTTGGCAGTGACAGGATGGGCTGAATGGCCTCCTTTGTACTGTAACATGATTCTATGAATTTAGAAAACTTAAATGTGTCATTCCACAGCACTACCCAGGTGACTCTTTCTGAGGACAAGATAGACAATTAAAACTCTGATTTGCCTGATGATGTTTAAAATAATCTGGGCCTGAGTTTTCAGCTTGATGGGTGGGCACAATCGGTGTGGGCCCGGCAGCAGCCGGGAAATGGACTGAAGACTGCGATCATCCCCTGTCTGTGATTTCGCGCTGGCTGGCCAATTAACTGCCAGCCAGAGTGATGCGTACACTGAAAAGCTCAGCTCTGCCAGGGTGAGGGGGCGGGAGGAGGGCGGGCGGCGATGTCGATGTTGGCGCGGGTGAGCACTGACAGAAACCTTCATGAAAGCAGATAGCTGTCTCAGGGAGCTGTAGACCCAAAACCCAGGAGATAAAGTTTTTAAAATCAGGACAGAAATGTCCAAGCATCACAATCAGGCACTTGAACATATAACTGATAAAAATGCTATCCACAGATTTCTATTTTTATTTTATTTAATAACAGAAACCTCATCCCGCCCTTGGTTGAGGTTTTACAAAATGTGGGCTACCCACCTACCTGATTCACCCGTGCGGCGAATGTGAAATTGCACGGGTGATGTAAAATCGGCTTCAATTGGGTTTTTAATGGCCTTAAGTGGCCTCTTAATTGATGGCGGGCGCGGCTCTGGCTCCCGTGTGCGCCCGCCGACCGAAATATCACATGAGCGCGGGGTGACGTCAGGACCCTCGCCCGTCGCCTTCTCATGCAATTTTACACTCGATTGGGCCGGGCACACGCCTGCCCCGCGGGATGTAAAATTCTGCCCCTGGAATTATTTGAATATCATTCATGATAGTTGTGTAAAAAGTGAAGCAACCAAAATGCATTAGCTTTTAAAAAATAATTTGTCAGATGGAACAGGGTTAATTTTGTGTTTGGACAAACCAGGTAATACCAAAATGGAAAAGTAAATTTGCCTTGACTTACTTAAATGAGCAACTTATTTTTCAGAATGCTGGGGGGGAGAGATTCAACTTACACCAAAAATAGGTGTAAGGTGGGTGCAGCCAAGTTGCCGTTCATTCCCCAGTCTATTCTGGTTGGCACGCTGCCAGCGCCACAGCCATTGTTTATTGACAGCTTGCCAACTGGGGGTAGGAAATCAGGTGAGTGCGATGCAATTTAAAGGCACCTCTTAAAGGGGTGGTGTACTTTGGCTGTTTTGATTTATAGCTCTCAGTCGTTACAGTAAAATAAAGACGTCAACTTTGAGGAGTTCTAGCAAGGCACCCCAATTTTCTGGAAGTCATGGAGGAGGTGATCAGGAGGGGTGAGATGCTCTTTTCAGTGGATGGGAGAAGACTGGTAAAGCAAACAGCAGCAGCTAGAAGCAGCAGAGCAGGTCGCAAGAAATTCAATGGCCTGACCAGAGCTTCCATGGTAAGATTCCTATTCTTATTTCTTTTATTATCTACTTAGCCTTACACCATCCATTTCCTCAGTGTGTTCAAGCCATCCTGCCCCTCTTTCCATCACTCTCCAATCGCAGCAGGATGCTTCACTGAAGCTCAATCTGCTGCCACTTGCACACTCTATACCTGGTACAGTCTTCACAATTACTTGCCCCACTTCCCTGCCCCTGTGGCATCTTTTACACGCTATCCATATACTTCTGCCCACACAGGCACTTCCAACTTTCTTGCAGATTAAGCTGGCACACAATACAAGGAAGAGGCCTACCTTCCCCAGCCTCATGTCCTTGGAAGAGAATGCACTGAAGCTTGTAAGAAGAGGGAACATCAGGAACCTTGAAACTGGCAAGGCTGGATGATATGCTGTACCATTTTAACCTCCTTTTCTCATTGAACTCTCCCTCACACACTCTGCATGATGTTGCTCTCTCTGTTAACTGTTCCTTGAAACAATAATCCTTGCCCCTCTTCTCTTTCCAGGTCCAACACAAGTTATAGACCCTGTTGCAGCAGAGGAAGAGGGACACAGCCCTCCTGAAGAGACACCATCACTTGACCTTGCAGGGACTAGCTCGACACTGGCACTCTGAGGGCCAGTTACTGATGGATTCACAAAGAACAAGTATGCAGGAGCAAGGGCAGAGAGATAAGATGGCCCCAGGGCCAGCTTACCATAGAATGAGCCTCCAGCTTTAACCTGCTGCAGGTGTTGTCTTCAAAGACCCAGCCTATAGGAGATGACAGATGGTTTTATGTGACTTACTGCTCAGGTCACTGGACTGCCTTCCAGTAAGTCTGCACACAATGTTGGATAGTAAGGAAGAGTAAAGCTCCAACCCCTGTGGGAGACATCATGGAGGTTACAGAAACAATGCAGTTAACTGTGGTCAGCTCCACGCATACTGTATCAGGGCCCTCAGTTATCAAGCCTTTGTTGACAGTTCTTACAGCATTGATGGAAGCTCAGGTTGCTGCCATTGTGGCTCTGGGTTTGAACAACTCCTTCACCCTTAAGGGATGAAAAAGCAACATGGCTAGGGATTTCCAAACCATCACATCACTCCTGTACTCTGTTCTCAGCCAAACACCGGGAGCGCTGAGGTGTTTCCCATGCCAATGGCAGTGACTCCTTGGGAGAATTACTTGCTGTTCACTTTCAGTATGTCTGCTGCCCACCAGATCCCCAAGCAGCCCCAGTATTTATGCTGGACAACTAGCTGTAGCCACTGGTGTAACACCATAAGACCATAAGACATAGGAGTAGAAATTAGGCTATTTGGCCCATCGAGTCTGCTCCGCCATTCAGTCTCTCCTACTAATGGGAATGTCTTCCCCACGTCCACTCTATCCAGGCCTTTCAGTATTCTGTAAATTTCAATCAGATCCCCCCTCATCCTTCTAAACTCAATCCTTGTAGGATTGCGAGATTAAGCAAGACACACACTGGGGGCAGAGTTTTTCTGTCAGCGATTTGGGGGCAGGGCCTGCTCACCGACGGGAAAATGACGTGGGATGACGTCAGAAGGAACCCCCGGCGTCATCCCGCCCCATTTAAATATTCAGAAAGGTGGGTGGACAGCGAAATCAGCTGTCCGCCCGCCGACCTGTCAATGGCCAATTGAGGCCATTGACAGGGTAGTTAAACCAATTAAAGGCCCTGCCCGTCCAACCTTAAGGCTGGCGGGCAGGCCAGGAGCCCCAGCGGGCTTCTGAAAAAACATGAAACCTCATCCATTGGCGGGATGAGGTTTCATGTCTGTTTCAAAACAGTTTAATAAAGTTTTTCTGATATTTAGTAACATGTCCCATCTCGTGTGACATTGTCACATGAGGGGGACATGTTAATAATTTTTAAATTTTTCTAATTTGAAAGTTTCAAACACTGTCAGCGCTCTCCCTGAGGCAGCACTTAGTCTCAGGGGGATGTGCGCATGCGTGAAAGAACGCACTCTGACAATTGGGGAATCCCTCCCCCCCCTCCCACTGCACAGGGAGTGCATAGCACTTCCCGTCAGGCAGCCCGCTGGGCGGGCCTTAATTGGCCCACCCACTTAAAATGGCGGCGGGGCCCGTTTCGGCAGCAGCGATTGGCTGCCCGCCCGCCGCCGAGCCGGTGGGGTCTGCCCGCCCATCAAGGGCAAAATTCTGCCCTGGGGGTTTGCATAGGGTGACATTTAGAACTACTTTGTTCTCAAATGTAAAACTAATTTCTTGAAACCAGTTTCTTGATATACACTGTTTCTTTGGATTATTCTTTGTTTGGCTGTGCCTAGTAAACTGATAGCATTGTCCATGTTGTTGTTGAAGGTGGGGACATTCATTTGGAGGATTTGAAGACTGTCTGATGGTTGGAAGGTCCATTGGTGCAGGGTAGCAGGGATATTCAATCAAAGTGTTCCTTGATGATTTGTTGCAGCAGCTGCCATATTGGTGTGTAGTTTTTGCTTAGCCTTCTGCTGTTCTTCCTACTCACAGATTTCTACTTCCTCATCCCCAGGTGGCTCTCCAGGTTGACCTCTTTGCAGAAAATGACAAAGAACCTGGAAACATTCTTACAACCACACAATGGCAGCTGAACCTTGATCTCAAGAGGTCATTGTTAACTCAATTAATGCCCTGCTAGAGGCATGACTCTGACTGTAGTGCTTCTCGGAGTCTGCAGTCAGGTTCCTAACAGTGCATTGAGACACATGATCAGGAAATAGCCCTTATCCCCAAGCATTTAGACTCACACCTGATAGACTTGACTGAAGAGATGGGGGTTGGTGTGGTGGTTGGGATTGGGGGTGCTGGTGTGGGGATTGAGGACAGGAGTAGGGTGAAGGTATCCCAAGAACTGCCAGGAAACCAGATACAGGCACTGGCATAATGCACTGCCACTCACCACACAGCAGATGCAAGATGAGTGATTAGGATCCTTTCCTATTGGTGTATATTGTGCTGGACAACTAGCTATATTGATATGCCAACATCTGGCTGAAGTCTGATATCCTGGCAAAGGCCAGAGTTCTATCTTCCTATTTTTTGCTGTCTCCATGGAAAATGTGATGAATTTGTTTTATTTAGCCAAGAATGCAACAATGACTGCAATACATTGCAAATAGGTTGTTATTATTATGTCACATGTTTCAGCTTTGAATGAGCCTGAGGTGCAGAAATTCAGGGCCAAAACCAGCTTCAGAACAACAGGCAATGAAGTCTGTGCCTGGTGCTGGGCTGCAGTGGGTGTTGAAACAGATGACATAGCAACATAGCTCTTCAGGCTCCCTGCTGATTCTGATTCTCCGAACACAATGGGCAGAATTCTGCCCTTGATGGGCATGTGGGCCCCACCTGCTCGGTGGCAGGCGGACAGCCAACCCCCGCCACCAAAACGGGGCCTGCCTGACAGGAAGCGCTATGCACTTCCTGTGCGGGGGGTGGAGGGAATCCCCAGCTGTCAAAAAGCGCACTGCTCCCTGAGGCAAAGTGCTGTCTCAGGGAGATTAGTGACAGTGTACAAAAGTTAAAAAATAGAGAAATAAAAATATTATTAACATGTCCCCCTCATGTGACAATGTCACACGAGATGGAACATATTAATAAATATCACATTACATTTATTAAAATTTTTAAAAAGGAACATGAAACCTCATCCCGCCAGTGGATGAGGTTTCATGTTTTTTCTGAAGCCCGCTGGGGCTCCTGGCCTGCCCGCCAGCCTTAAGGTTGGACGGGCAGGGCCTTTAATTACTTTAATTACCCTGTCAATGACCTCAATTGGCCATTGAAAGGTCGGCGGGCGGACAGCTGATTTCGCTGTCCGCCCGCCTTCCTGAAAATTTAAAGGGACCGGGATGACGTCAGGGGTTCCTCCCAACGTCATCCCGCGTCATTTTCCCGTCGGTGAGTGGGCCCCACCCCCAAATCGCCGACGGGAAAATTCTGGCCAATGTTTCTGTTAACTGGCAGGAGGATGTTCTGTCCCTGTGCACTTACGTGTTATAAGGACTCGTGCCCACTTTGCTTCCCCACCTTCTCTCAGTAGCTGCTGTTCTCTACACTGACCTGCTGCTCTTCCTCTCCCTCATCCTCCAGCCCCAATGGCAAATCAAGCAGCACACCTACATTACCAGCGTAACTTTGTGCAGAAAAGCCTGGGCAGACATTTAGCTGCAACTCTTTAAAAAAAAACCTTGCCACAATTTTTGTACTCAGCCAGAGGAGCCAACACAGCCAGAGAGAGGCCTAAAACTCTGTTAACTGTTTAAAACAACTGACTAGAGAATGAGTTGAATGCAGCTGAGCATTGCTTTAAATAATGTTGGTGCTGCCAGCTTACTGACTGTTGTTGCCTAGGTGGGTTTTAGAATGAAGGAATGGAGCACTACCACAGAGGGGTCCTTAACCAGATGCTGGCCCCTAACTTACTTATATTAATTAGGATGCCACGGCTTTCAGATAGATGCCCTGGATGACTATAAGCCGCCCACGTCAACATGGCATCTGGTGTCATTTTGGCATAGTTCAGACGTGCAGATCATAACATTAAATCTAGGGGTCTTTCCATTAATTTTGTCAGAAAACGGGTGTCTGAGAGTTGAATTTCTTTCCCAAAGTTCCTTAAATTAGTCACCTTTAGTCACAAACTGGAAGATCTTGTCTGATTGAAGACTAGCATCTGTCAAAGTGAGAGCTGAGCAGCACCTTGCACAAGCCACAATGGATACATTTTTGCCATTGAAGCAGTAAATACGTGATGAAAAGGAATGAAAGAAGCTGCCATTCAAATGCGTCTGAAATGCTTCAATCCTGCAAAGTAGAAAGATGAAGAACATTAAATGCCCTGCCACAAAGGTGACGGCGATCCTCTTTAACCAAAATACAAGCGACTGACTGGGGTTGCTGGCCAGCTGTGTTGAAAAACAGAAATGCTAGTCGGAAATAGTTTCTCAGAAAGTCATTAGTGCTGTAGCAACACAAAACCTAAGCACAAGGTAAACACCCTGTTTGATTTTATTCCAAAAGCAATCAGCACTTAAATCATTTCAAATATGTGTGTTTGGCACTTTTTCATCAACACAGCAGGCCTTCATCTGATTGAAGTTGTTTACACATTTCATGAGCTGTAATTTGTAAATGCATTTAAACTTGGTAAAGTGAAAAGAATTCTGTTTAAATTATCCTTAATTTAATTTTGTGGTTGAGTTTTTTTTCTACCAATTACTTACTTCCTTTTCCAAAGTTTAGCTCAAATGGAGATCTGCTGTGTACAGCATTTTAATTACTAAATATAAAGGGTCCATTGTTAAAAATGAGGAATAAATTCATTTGAATGCTGTAACAGAACCCAGTTCAGTGCTTTCTTTAATTGTATATAATTAGTCCCACTGATATTCAAACCATTGTGGAGCAATTACTTTTTATACATTTAATATATTCTGAGATTCCAAGCATGGAGTTTGATGGAAGTGGTTTCTTTATTTAGGTGAATTTTCACTTTCTTTCACCAGTTTTCTGTTTTGCTGAACTGTGCCAATCTAAATATTTAGTGCAATGCAGCATCTGTTTCAGTTAATCCCTTTACTGATCTCCATATTATTACTCCTGCTGCAGTAGTTCTCACTCCAGCTGCTGCATAGTTCACTTTTGCATTTTAAAGTCATATATAAGCATATGCTTGCATAGTATCTGTTTCACATGTGGTCCAAACAACAGATCAGCTTACGAATTCAATATTTTGGAGCATGAATTATCAGCACAAGTCCCAGTGTAAGGTTAAGGTGAGAAGAATTTTAACTCGAAATATAGCCAGGTGATTACCAATTTGTTTTGTGACTGGCACTGCAACTTTGCTCCAAAAACAAGTTTATAATTATAAATGGCAGAGCCAGTGAAAAGGTTAATAATAACTGCACAGCTGCACATTATACTTAGGATCTCAGAAGCAGATTGAAATGCCTACTGGTAATGTTTTTATCTTTGAAAGTTACAGTCTTTTAATGCTCATTTTTACAGCCTTCCCTGTGGCAGTGAAATATTTGAAGAATGCTGTTTCTTTAAAGACTGATAATTATTTCAAAATCCGCCTTTTTCCATTCCCTACAGGTTCCAATATTTTAGATATTTCAGATCGCATGCAAGCTACATTAGCAGTTAAACAGTTTAAGATGTTATTATGAGTGCTTTAGGCTTTTACGTTTACCACAGGATCCTTGGACACTGAAACAGTGGTATGAAAACCACATGAACTCCTATTGAATCTTTTAAATGCTGTTTTCCATTTTTCATCATGTACTCTGTTTGAAGAAAGCTGCCGGATATTCAGGATGATAACCAATGCCAAGAAACTTAGAGAGTGGATTGTTAATCAATAACAGAATGTACTTAGCTCACAGAAATTCAATGATGCAACTAATTGCTAATCTTATCATCTGAATAAGTCCACCAGCCATTGCGAAAGCGCCAACGTTGACTACACGATTTGTAGGCTATTTTATTCTTGAGGAGGACATCTTGGTTTTATTTATAACACAGTGGGGTACAAAATAGTGTTGGTATCACTGAACTTTCAGGCGTTCTTGCACTTCTATCTCGATTTATAGAATAGGATTTTGATTTTCAATTTTCAGGGCCTCCAAATAGAATAAGTGGTTTCTCTACGTGTTCAGTTCAGGGATGATTCTTAGCATACTAGATTCTAAATGGTGCACCATTTGGTGCTTGGATCATTTTCAAGTCTCTGAGAAGGAAAATTTATGTTCTGGGGAGCAATAAAATAATTTGATGGTGATGAATTAACCTTAAAACTGAAACTAAAGCCAATACATCACGATTTGCAGGTGGTCCGTATGATAATTATTTTAAAAATTAAAATCTATTCCTGTGCAAAAAAAAGCTGTACTTCTACATGTCTATTACCTTGAGTTTGGTAACTGAGCCCTGTCTTCACCTGTTCCCCACTCCCTTTTTATTGAAAGGAAACTACAATCATTTGTCTGGCCCTGTGTTTCTCTTTCCATCCTCTGGTACACACATTTCAAGCTGCCCATTGTAACCTTTCCTACTGGTTTTCTGTTTCTTTTCTATTCATAAGCTTTCATGTGATTAGCTAGCCCAGGGATTCTCAACTGGGAGTCCATGACCCCCTGGGCGTCCGGCAGACGGTTTCAAGTGTTCTGCCAAAATTAACCAGAGAACATGTAGAATGTGTGCCTTGTGCAATCCGCCTACACCTCTCTCTCCCTCTGATGAATTTTTAAACCTGCACTTTGAGCGTCACAACCATTTAATTCAGCCAATGGTCAGTAACTGAGCTTCGGCACTCCCCTAAGTTTAAGAAGGCTTACAGCTGCAATAAATCTCTACACCCCTAACCCGAGACGTGATCTGGTACCCACGCCCCTCACTCAAACCTTGATTTGGTGCCCAGCATCAATAACAATTTTCATTTTAAATAATTAAAACAATAACAATAATATATATACACGTTTAATTGTATAGCTAATTTATACACAGAAAAAATCCGTGGTCTGTGGATATTTTTATACCTCAGGAGGTGGGAGGAGGGGTAGGGGGTTGTGCCTCACAAGCAAAAAGACTGAGAACCCCTGAGCTAGCTAACAAGGGGATCGGTAATTGTATCAGGATTTGTACATCAACCTTCCAGGTGTCACTGGGTGGACTGTTTATGTGTGATTAATGATCCCACTGGAGAAAAAAATGTTTTTTAATTGCCATCTTGTTATTTTTTCATTTTTCAGTGCAAGTGCTTCTGAAACACTCTGCTGGTCTCCAGTGGTTCTTGGCATGAATTTTACTTGGCAGCGAAATGAACAAAAATCATGACAGCTAAGTAAATGAAGAGAAAAATCATTTAAATTTAAATTCAGAAAGTGAAAATGTGCACCAGAAACTAAACCACTGCAAAAGTGTTTACTGTTTTGCAATCTAATCTTTTAACCTTTAAAAATCCTTACGATAACAAAGACTTTGGCTAGCATATTTCAATTGAGTAATGTTTTATACATGTCCAGATATTAAAAATAACCTTCATATGACATAGATTTTACATTTATCAAAGCTATGCTATTATCATAGGCTTAAAAATGAAAAGCTATACATGTGCAACCTATAAGAACAGTCAACAAAAATACAATAAGGTCACAGATCGTTGGCAGAATAACCTCGAAAATCTGTGTGCTTTTATGAGTCACTGGCTATCATATGTTAACTGGCAAACATCCCAGGTTTATTCAGAAAGAAGATGCCATGCCACCTATACCCATTTAATGACACAATAACTTTTATTAGCTTTAGCATCACATTGTTTTATTTTTGACTTTTAGATATTAAAAAAAATGTTTACAGAAGAGATAGCTTGGAAGATTTATTAGGCAGAATTTTAACCTCCAAAGATGGGGAGGTTGGGGGTGAGGAAGAAGATAAATATTTTAAAATTCTCAAACCCGACTGCTAACCCACCCACTTCTGGTTTTAATGGAGACCAGCGTCCTTTTGCTGCAGAGCACTGCACCACCTGTCTCCCTCGTTGTGGCCCATGGAGTGCACCTTCTTGCTCATGTGGGCATCCCCAGCATTAGGTGTTTTGGTGTTATCCTGACATCATGTCACAATCCTATTTAGAACCATTGAACAAATTTAGGTGCCACTATAAGATCAAGCGCTAGGCTGCAAGATGGGTCCAGCGCAAGTTTTTAAAAATTCTTTCACAGAATGTGGACATCCCTGCCAAGGCCAGTATTTATTGCCCATCCCTAGTTGCCCTTGAGATGGTGGTGGTGAGCTGCCGCCTTGAACTGCTGCAGCCACTGTGGTGTAGAAACACATGCAATGCTATTAGGGAGGGAGTTCCAGGATTTTGACTAACTGATAGTGAAGCACCACTGATGTAGTTCCAAGTCAGGATGGTGTATGGCTTGGTGGGGAACTTGCAAGTGGTGGTGTTCCCATGCATCTGCTGCCATTGTCCTTCTAGAGGTTACTAGGTTTGGAAGGTGCTGTTGAAGGAGCCTTGGTGAGTTTCTGCAGTGCATCTTGTGAATGGTACACACTGCTTCCACTGTGTGTCGGTGATGGAGGGAATCAATGTTTGTGGATGTGATGCCAATCAAGCGGCTGCTTTGTCCTGAATGGTGTTGAGCTTCTTGAGTGTTGTAGGAGTTGCATTCATCCAGGCAAGTGGAGAGTATGCCATCACACTCCTGACTTGTGCCTTGTAGATAGGCTTTAGGGGGTCAGGAGATGAGTTACTTGCCACAGACTCCTAGCCTCTGACCATCTCTTGTAGTCATAGTATTTCTATGGCTAGTCCAGTTCAGTTTCTGGTCAATGATAACCCCCAGTATGTTCATAGCAGGGTATTCAGCGATGGTAATGCCATGAATGTCAAGGAGAGATGGTTAGATTCTCTCTTGTTGGAAATGGTCATTGCCTGGCACTTGTGTGGCACAAATGTTACTTGCCACTTATCAGCCGAAGCCTGAATGTTGTCCAGGTCTTGCTGCATATAGACACGGACTGCTTTGGTATCTGAGAAGTTGTGAATTGTGCTGAACATTGTGCAATCATCCAGGAACATTCCCATTTCTAACTTTCAACAGAGGGAAGGTCATTGATGAAGCAGCTGAAGATGGCTGGGCCAAAGACGCTCCCCTTAGGAATCCCTGCAGCAATGTCCCAGGACTGACATGATTGACCTCCAACAACCACAACCATCTTCCTTTGTGCTAGTTATGACTCCAACCAGTAGAGAGTTTTCCCTGATTCCCAATGACTTCAGTTTTGCTAGGTCTCCTTGATGCCACACTTGGTCAAATGCTGCCTCGCACCTCACCTCTTGAGTTCAGCTCTTTTATCCATGTTTGAACCAAGGCTGTAATGAGGTCAGGAGCTGAGTGGCAGAACACAAACTGAGTGTCAGTGAGCAGGTTATTGCTGAGTACGTGCCACTTGATAGCCCTGTTGACAACAATTTCCATCACTTTACTGATGATCAAGAATAGACTAAGGGGGCGGTATTTGGCCAGTTTAGATTTATCCTGCTTTTTTGAACAGGACATAGCTGGGCAGTTTTCCACATTGCTGAGTAGATGCCAATGTTGTAGCTGTACTGGAACAACTTGGCTAGGGGCACGGCAAATTCTGGAGCACAAGCCTTCAGTACTACTACTAGGTTTTTCCCTCCTGTTGGTACCCTCAACACCCGCTGTAAGCCCAGTCTAGCAGCTATGCCCTTTAGGACTCGGCCAATCATGATACTATCGAGCCACTCTTGGTGATGGACATTCAAGTCCACAACCTAGAGTACATTCTGCATTCTACGCCCTTGCCACCCCCAGTGTTTCCGCCAATGGTGTCCAACATGGAGGGGTACTGATTCATTAGCCTGGAGCTGTCCTCGTCTGTAGACACGAAGTAGGCTGCGCTCTGGTGCTCTTTAAATATGGCGCCTGAAGCGAGGAAGTGCTGAGGTAATGGCATGGAGGGAAAATCGGAGATCCATCGCCAGAGAGCTGGCGTGTTTACTTGAATGCATTATTAAAGAGGCGCAACGCGCCAGGTAGTGGATGATATGGAGTGAAAATCAGCCATCGCAGCCGGCGGGTAAAACATCAATTTTCCCACCTGCTACCGCACTTTGTGTAAATCTAGGAAGATTCTGCCTGTGACCAAACCAGTCTTTGATCTAATCTTGTACATTTCAAAACAAAAGTACTTGATGAGACAAATTATTCACCGCTTATTAGGAGCTAACACCATTTACTTATAAAATGATTGATTTAATTTTGAAAGGTTAACTTACTCTTTGAAATACAAAGTGCAAATTGCTATACAAGAAAAAGAAATGTTAATCTGTGAAAACATGTTTCAATGCTCTGTTTATATATCTTCATGAAGATCCCAAAGTTCAAACGTGCTGTAATGACTTGACGGAGCAGACAGGTTTCAACAAGAAACAAATAACCTTTATCACAGAGAGCTTTTCAGATGCTGCATGCTCGATCAGGACTCTCGTCAGAAAGCCCCACCCCTGGATTTCCCACGCTTAGTGCTCATTGGTCGGAGCCCCCAAGACCATCACGTGATCCCTGATAGACAGCGAGAGGCTAAACCCACAGTTACCACAGGTGCTTTGACAATATATAGTTTAGATAAAAATAACAAGCCGGAAACTGCTTCAGAATGGGGGAATTTTTAAAAATTAGATAAATAAATTCATTTTTAATATGTTAGTTTAGAAAATGTTAACAAGTAGACAATTGATAAGAAGACAACCATTCAAACTTGTCAAAGGACAAGACAGATTATATATATATTATATATATTTTCTTAAACAAAAATAACAGTACTTGCTTATAACTAATAAAGCACAATAAATTCCTCTTTTTCCGAATGAAGTATGGATCTTCCTTTTTAATCCAGAGTCAAATGTAAATTAAATTCTGTGTGAATTGACCAATTTTAACAGCGCAGAAACAAATCTAGTTATGTTGATTAAACGCTGGAGAAAGAGTGCTGAAACCTTGTCTAAAGTCATTCCTATAGTAGGCGTCAAGGATGCCTGGGTAATAATTTAACTGGGGTTGTATCAGCAGTGGTTGGTATCACTTCATTAGTTTTTCTTTGCTTGACTTGGGCATAATAATTGAATTCAACCACCCTGCAGTGAAATTTGCAGTTAACAGAGCAACCATTCAAATGGCTCTAGCTTCAGAAACTTGATAGAGCTCCAGCAGGGTGCTTTAGATAGCTTGCCCTTGGCTGTATTCCCATTGTATCATTTCTGCATAAACATCTTGTGTTTTCATAGGAATAATTAAATACAGAAAAATGATGAAATGATGTTAACCGGGAGGGAAAGGCGAGGGCATATTTTTAACAAACTCTCAAAAAAATCTCAAGTTTATTTTTGTCATAAAAGTGAAGTGACCATGCTGGGAATGTTCATGCATGCACCAAGCAGCAGAACTTCAGCACAGAAGAAACCTTTGGAGGGAGATAGGGAGCCCAGTTTATCAATGACAATTGTACCATGATTTTACTGCAATGGATTGTGACATGAAGAACAAACAAGAGTTTAAAAAGGAAAAGTTTCCTCAAGTTGAGTGAACTTTTTGGACAAAGGTGGCTTCTAAAATAACTGAAAATCTCTTGGAAGATGTTTGCAAATATTGAATAGAACTGATGGAATCAGACTTACCAACCTAGCTTCCAGATTCCGAGGTTCCTCAAGAAGGACTTATGTTTAAGTTGGGAATCAGTGGATTGCAGAACTGGGCACATTGTATAATCTCCTCACTAAAGCTGGCCATGGAGCAATCACTGGAGGAGGCGCTCTCAGCCCCTTGCAATGTCATCATCCCGGTTTGGACCAGTGTCCCCCAGGGATCAAGCTAACAGCGCAGCCTTGCAGTGCGGGTTAGGAGAATGCCTGCTGCTGAGCTGAGGGCACAGCATGCAGTCCAGTGGGCAAAGCTGCCACCAATCAGTCAGGTGGAGTGAGGTGGAAGTGGGTGGGGTTTAGGGCAGCCATGCAGCACACTAATCTCTGGCCATCCAAGTGGTGGCCAGCACTCTGCAGGGGGCATTAAGGGGCCTTCAGACTTAACCAAGACAGGTTCTTAGTACACGCATGCTAACCCACACATCTCTCTTTCATCCTGCAGGAGTACATCAGGAACATGGAGCCTGGTGAAGTAGCTGTATGCCTCGTGGCGCACAGAGAGCGAAGATGATAGGAAAGGGAGCGACGGAGGCACCTGGCTGTGTAGAGGGAGGAGCAGCACCCTCAGGTAGAAGGGGCAGCTGAGGCTCTCACACACTGCTGAAGAGTCATAGCGAGCCATCGTTGTTTGGCACCTACCTAGAGCTAGGGCCTATAGACGTTGCCTTTCATTCCTGCAGATGGCCGGGAACCAGTGTTGCTAAAGACTGTGCAAGTCTAGGGAACTGGATGATCATAATCTGCCAGCTACTGCAGGATTTGGCTCCACGGGGACATGGAGGGCGTCGACTGCCAGTGGCCGTGAAAGTAACCGTGGCGCTCAATTTCTATGCCGGTGGCTCCTTTCAGGGCTCTGCAGGTGACCTCTGTGGGATTTCACAAGCCTCCATCCACAAATGCATCCATGAAGCCATGGATGCCATCTTTGCGAGGACACACAAATTTGTGCATTTCGCCCAGGACCAGAAAAGCCAGGATGCAAGAGCAATAGGATTTGTCCATATCTCGGGTTTTCCACAGGTGTAGGGTGTGATTGACTGCACTCACATGGCACTCCGAACTCCTTTGCAATAAGGGATCAACTATGTCAACCGCAGGGGCTTCCACTCGCTGAACGTGTAGCCGGTGTGCGACCACCACAAACACATCCTGCAGGTCTGCGCACAGTTTCCAGGGAGTGTCCATGACTCCTACATTCTCAGTCGATCACAGATCCCTGACGTCTTCCAGGGTCCACAGAGGCTGCAGGGATGTCTCCTCAGGGACAAGGTCTACCCGCAGAGGATGTGGCTGATGACGCCCATGCGTCGGCCTCAGACTGCAGCAGAGTGAAGGTGCAGTGAAGCTCATGCTGCAACTCGCAACCTGGTGGAGCGAACCATCGGGATGCTGAAAATGAGGTTCTGGTCTGGTGGAACCCTGCAGTATAGTCCACAGAGGGTATCATGCATCGCCGTCTGCTGCATCCTTTACAACCTGGCACTGCGACAGGCAAGGGAGCTGGCTGAGGAGGAGATGAAGGAGCTGGAGGACATCGGTGGTAGGTTGAGAAAGTCCTTGAAGGCGATGATGACGGCAATGAGGCCATTGCACTGGCCAGACGAGACAGGCGCACTCAGGAGCTCATAGCAGCTAGATTTATGGAGGATGATGATGACGTGCTATGAGAAGACACCGTAGATCCTGAGATTGCATCTGCGAATGTTTGACTTCAGTCCTGGCATCATGCATGTCCTCTGTCATAATGCTCCTGTCACGGAGACGTAGTGGGGGCTCTAATAGTTGCTTGATTTCAGGATGATGATGACAACACACATCCATATGTCCTCCATAGATCTTCACACAGCCTCTGTGAATATCTGACTCCAGTCTGGCTGAGGGTTGCTTGCTTGCATTCTGTGATCAGGGTCATATCATGGAGATGCAGCCATGAAACTTTAAAAACACCTGATCCTTTGTCCACCTTCAGCACCTGAGCCCTCCAGGAGCACAGCATCAGTGGTCACAGATGCTGAAGAGATGGGGGCCAGCCCCACCTTAAAGGTGCTGAGAGCATACAGAGAGAATGCTGGAATTCTGGCGCCTGCCCACTACATTCTGGCAGTGATGACCAGCACCGTCGAGGTGCAAGCAGTAGTAATGTGTCCAGGGAGTGTGAGGCTGGACCATCACTTTTGTCTGAAGGCACAAAAAGCACAGGGAAGAGGCCTTGGACTGAGACGCCTGCCTTTACCTTGTGCAGAAAGGCTTCACATCTGAGTGACATGACCACTGCTCATCAGAGCAAGGAGCCATACGTGGGGAGACATTGTTGAGTGTTTATTTACAATAGTGAACATTATGTACAAGTGGTTAACAACAATACCCAGGCTGTGTAACTACATCTTCTTAACCTTCCTAACACTGCTGCTCCCCAGACATCCACAACGGAGGTGCTGACTGCTATGTCCGGTCTGTGATGACCTTGATGAACGTCTTCTAGAGGGCTGAGACTGGAGGGCCCCAGCCTGCTTTCGAGGTCCTGCTGCGTGCTGTGGCTCCCTCCTTGGCCTGTGGATCTGAAGCTGCTAGGATCACAGGAAAAGGGGATTCGGATTGGCTGGACACTCCCAAAATCAGCTGGGTGGATGGCCCCGGGGTGTGCACCTGCTGGTCCTCCTCCCTATCGGTGCCCTTATGACTCCTTGAGGAGAAGGGGTAGCTGGAGTGAGATCAAGCTGCTCCACCACCCCTCACATGTACACACTGTTGAAGGCCACCTATGGTTTCAGCGATATAGTTAAGCCCACACAACAATGCAGGAGCAACGTCCTGGACCAAGGTCTCCATAGCGGCCGCCATCCAATGTTGACCTCGGTGTATTGAAATGGCCAGCACTATCATCTCAGCCTGAAGGCAGACAGAATCCTCCATCTTGCCTTGCAATCTGAGGAGTGCAGCGGACATCCCTTCCTGATGTTCCCGAGCTTGCCTTTGCAGCTCCAGGAACAGAGACATGACTGAGTCCAGAGGCTCGTCATCTGACTTGGACTCAGCAAATTTCTGGCCTCCAGCAGTCCTCTGAGTGCCAGGGACCTGGGAAGTCCCTGCCGTCGCCTGCTGTGGATCAGACAGTGCGATGTGCTCACCTGATTGTGATCCCGAGGCTACTCTAAAGCTAGGTCCCACCGAGGTGTGTCTCTGCGCTGGTGGAGGGTGTGGGTGAGCGCTGTGATGGGACTTCAAGGAGGGTGCCTTCAGGTTCTTCAGAGGTTTCTTTGAACCTTGATTGGAGGCCCTGGGTCATGGACTCCGTCGGCTGTTTGGCAGATGTGCCTGTGAAAGCAAAGGGAGATAATTAGTGCATGACAGGGGACTGTGGAATAGGACACATCACTCACATGGTTGTCTGATGGATGTTGCACTGCTGGATCCTCACTTGGTAGAGCAGCGCCAACCTCACCATCAGCACAGGAACGGTCCAGATCCTTGCTGGCCAGCTGGAGGATCCTGATTTCAGGCATTCCTCCACAAATCTGTGACCTCTCCCTCTTGTGTGCCAGCTTGTACTGCATGAATAGAGTTGGAGAGATGGCAAGCAGGATGCCTGCCAGACCAGATGATAAGTATCAAAAACGAAAAATGCTGGAAAAACTCAGCAGATCTGACGGCATCTGTGGAGAGAAAGACAGAGTTAACATTTCGAGTCCGTATGACTCTCCTTCAGAGCTCTGAAGAAGAGTCATACGGACTCGAAATGTCAACTCTGCATTTCATCCTATCTCCTTGCAGCATTCCTGGGCTGGGAGCACTGAGATGTGTGCGCACGACTGCACTTTCAATGTGGCACCCGTCGTGATGAAGTGGCGAGGTGATGGCGGGTGGGCGAATGAGACACTGCCCGCTATGGAGATGGCGTGTTCCCTGGCGAATTAATGCGGCGGGTTTGGGAAGGTACGGCGTGAGAAGCTGCCATTGCGGCCGACGGGTAAAATGTCGTTTTCCCTGCCCACTGCTGCACTCAGTGCAAATCTGGGATGATTCAGCCCCAGAGGTTGAAGAACAGTTCAAAATGGTCTTTGCACTTTTTGCCCATTTTCAAAAATTATTTTTCATTACAATTTTGAGTTTTGTTAGTGTTTCCTTCCTTTTGGATTATAAGCATTGACTTGTATTTTTACTGCAGTTCACGAGCCAGATGTTTGCAAACGTTCAACTGTGCAAATGTCGCATTTCATTTCACTGTTTCCACATTAAAAATGCGTTATCGAAGATGTGTTCTTTTAAAGCTTAACTAGGTATACTACTTCTGCCTGACAACAGTCCTCGTGACATTCCGGCTTTTTTGTGCCAACTTAATGTTTCAGGACAGGTGAAGCAACATGTTCATATCGGCATTTTAACATGGGTAAGAAAATCGATGTTGAATGTCATTTACCTTTCAAATAGAGAGAATCCTTAATTACGGAAGTGTCTGAGACTCAAATTTCATCTTTTTAGCGGTGCTATAGATGACAGTACCACTGCAGGGGAGTGTGCATCATCTTGAGCAGAGTGATAGCGCATGTTCCCCCTGTGAGCTCCAGAAACAGCTGATCTGCTGCTATCCTGATGTCCCACTGTTCTACAGGCTGATGTGACACTCATTGCCAGTTTGGACCAGGCTGGTCCATTGTACAAATGCGTATATCACTCACCAAAGGTCAAGCATTCAGAGCACTGTTGTTAGTTAAAGGGCCAATCGCTCAACTTGCAGGCAAGGTGATTTTTAAGAACCTTTGCTATTGTTATGTGCCTGGGAGTAGTGTGGCGTGTTTTTGGACATGTTGTGGTGAGTTCCTGGATTTGGCAGGGAGTGTTGCTGCATCCTCACAGAGGATAGAGGATTATGTGACCTGTCTACTCAAGGACTGCAACAGGTATGGGGGCTGTAGTGGCAATGCCTTTGGGTCTGCAGCACGAGGAGATGAAGCAGAGACTGTGATAGGGGAAGTTTTGCATGATGTCCTCTGCCAAGTTGAAGTCAGACACCTCCATGTTCCTGGACAGTGGTATGAGGCTGTCTGACAGGTCAGTCAATGAACCCAGCATCTCAGTATGCATGCCTATCAGAGTGCTCCTGTATGCTGCCCCATCGATGTCCTCATCCAGGTTTTCTTTCGCAGGACTGGGCTGTGACCTCACTCTTCAGCAAGCTGCAGCCCATTCTTGTCAGGTGACTTGCCATGTGCAGATCCCAGCTCTATACTAACCTTCAGGATACCTGAAGTGCCAATATCTGAACTGGTGGCTGTGAGTGCCAAGTCAAGTGATAGGGCCACTTCATAAGTGGTGTGATGTTGCTCTCTTTCCTCCTCCTGGGGCTGAGATTGAATCTAGCCAAAGGTATGAGATCTCCCTGTGAAAGTGGTTTTATTGGTTGTTGGTTAGCCAGTACAAAGTAGATTTCTTTAACTTTATTTTTAGCCTTTAGAACACTGACAGGTCAAAATACTAAGTGATTCTTTGCTAACGTTTAAAATGTAACCAGCATTTGAATGCTGATAAGTGAACCTTTTCACAGGTAATTGTGAAGACTGGTTAGCTAGTTACATGGTGAAGGGTACTCACTAACTTGTGGTTGAGTGCCACAACTTGCTCAAGGGCTTTTCTCACAAAACCAGATGGTAACTTCACATGCTTATTTTTAATGGGACACACACCGAGACAAACATCGACTGCAGCTGGAGGATCATCAACTCGGTGAAAGACGCGCTTTGGTCTGCCCGAAACTTGTTGGTCTTCCAGCACAAAGAGTTGTCCCCGACCGATTGTTGCGGACTGGCACAATCCAAAGTCCAGGACTACGTGCTGAGGGACGCACTAAAGCTTGGGGCAGCTGCCGCAAAGGCGCAATGGGGAAGGGTCGCTGTCTAAGACCTTTCTACCACAGCGCACCGAGAGACTGGGAACTGTTTAGAGCCCCTCGGGCTGTACAGATCAAAATGAAAGGCTGTAAATGATTGTAATATTGTTTGTACTGATGCACCTGGTGATACATTTTGTAAAAGTTTAACCTGGATTGTACCCTTGTAATGTTGTTTTTGAAATGGTTTTGAATGTGATTGAAGATTTTTTATGAATAAAGTATATTTTTACAAAAAAAAAAAAATTTTTAATGATAATGTTTGTACCACATAGACAATCTGAGAAAATATATACTAATAGGAAACTAAAGGTAGCAAATTATGAACACAAATGGTTTTTAGTTAGCATTGGGTAAAGTGCACTGAGAGCTTTTATCTTCTTTCCTGAAAGAGGTTGTCAACACTGATATAAGTTAGCATTTCAAATGCATAACTGTTAAATGGCAGTCAGATTAGTTTATGGGAGATCACACTTAATTAACTTATTGACATACTGGATGGAGAAATGCAGTGCATATTATATACTTGGATGTTCTGAAGTGCTTGACAAAGTTCCATATCGCAGATTAATGGCTAAAGTAAGTAAGTCTGGAATAGCATGTGAAACATGGCACTAGACAGCAAATTGGGTTGAAAATAAGAGGTAGAAACTTGCCATAACCAGGAATTTTCAGGCTGCCCCTTGCTATTTTTAAAACATAGTTAATAATATGTAAATCTGTTCAATATGGTAAATGAAAAGTAATTAGTTCAGAAACAAGGAACCTAACAAGGGAGCCTTTGTTAAATGAATGTTAAATATGTTAACTGAACAGTAAGCTGCTCATATTAGAGAAATAGAGCTATACCAGGTAAACTATGAAAACTTCAGCAGAGTGCTTAGCTGCAGTAAAAACAGAAATAAGATAATGGTGTTTTTGTTTTGGATTTCCAGCATCCACAGTTTTTTGCTTTTATCTTGGTGTTTAATTGACTGCCACTTCTCTTCAAGGAATGCCTACCTTGAAGAAGTATTGCTCTTCTCTCTGACAGGATTTCGTCTCTCTCTTTTGCCTTGTTCTATCTCCACCTATCACTGGCCCTCTATCCAGCTCTACCTGTCCCACCCCCCCTTAAACCAGCTTATATTTCACCTCTTTTCTATTTTTCCTTAGTTCTGTTGAAGAGTCATACGGACTCGAAACGTTAACTGTATTCCTCTCCGCAGATGCTGTCAGACCTGCTGAGTTTTTCCAGGTATTTTTGTTTTTGTATAAGATAATGGGGTGCCTTAACAGAGAGATAAATCAGAAGAGGCTGTACTGTTGTTCAAGGTGTTATTCGAACCTTAGCTGAAGTAACTGAGGCCGATGTCACCTATTCATAAGAAGAATATTTTTGCCCCCAAGGATGAAGCATGCCATTAGAAACTTAAGTTGAGGAATGATTAAGTTTTGTTTATGAAAGGAAGATTACATAATACCCTATCTCAGAAACTCCTAAAGCACTTCATATGGAATAAAATTACCTTGTGTGGTTACTGATGTTACGTGGGATAAAATGCATAGTGACCAACTGGAAGTATTCAGGGTTATGCAGGATGTTCACAAAATTATTTCAATCAAAATGTTCATGATGGTGAAAGGTTAAAATGCTATGGGTGAGTGGTAAGGTCAGAGCAGAATTTGCAGTCAACGGTGGCCATTGGCTGGTTATTGGCAAAGCAGGGGCATGAAAACCCCATGTCAGCTGTGGCCCAGTTGGTAGCACTCTTACCACTGAGTTACAAGATTCCAAATTCAAGTCCCACTCCAGGACTTGGGCACAAAAATCAAGGTTGGCACTTCAGTGTAGAACAGAGGGTATGCTGCATTGTTGGAGGTGCTGTCTTTTGGATGAGACATTAAACTGAGGCCCCATCTGCTTGCTAAGGTGCATGTAAAAGAGCCCAAGGCACTTTTTTGACCAAGGCCAGGGAGTTATCCCCAGTGTCCTGGCCAATATTTATCTCTCAATCAACATCACAAAAACAGGTCATCTGGTCATTATCACATTGCTGTTTGTGGGAGCTTGCTGTGTGTAACATTGGCTGGTGCAATTCTTGCATTACAATAATGACAACACTTCAAATGTACTTCAGTGGCTGTGAAGCACTTTGAGATGTCTGTGGTCTGCATGCCTGACATGAGACTCTTGAAACAAGCACTCTTCTCGGAGCTTCGACACGGTAAGCGAGCCTCAAGAAGGCAGAGGAAATGCTTCAAAGACACCCTCTGAGCTTCCAAGAAGTGCAACATCCCCATCTGGGAATCCCTGGCCCAAGACCGCCTGAAGCAGAGGGAAAGCACCCGGGAAGTAGCTGAATACCTCATTGCCAAGAGCTAGTTGAAGCCAAGCATCGACAGCGACCCCACCCACCCGTTCCCCCTACCACCGCCTGTCCCACCTGTGACAGAGACTGGTAGTGCATCGGGCCCTTCAGTCACCTGAGAATTCATTTTTAGTGTGGAAGCAAGTCATCCTCTGCCTCGAGGGACTGCCTAAGAAGAAGAAAGTCTTGATAGCATTATGTAAATAACTCTTCTTTATGTATCGTGTATTTGAATCAGGAAGTGTAACGGCTGCTGGACTCCAGGATGAAGCCTATGTCCTGAACCACTTTCCTCACAGCAAATGCCTGAAATCGGGAAACCCAGAACAATAGATCGAGTATTTCCAAATGCAAATTCTATTTAGTGCAATCACATTTCTGCAACATTTTGCAAGAGTTTAAAAAATATTGCTCTGGAGACCATTCCTGCCAACAAAACTGGCCACGTCCCCAAACTGAATCAATCACCATGGTGGGTGTTATGTTCCTTCTGTTGGGTCGCTTTGCTCAGCCTGTCTACTGGTGAGTGAGATGATAACAAGATACTGCAGACACAGAGACCAACGTAAGATGAAGCACATGTTGTTTATTAACACAAGTAACAGAGCACTAACGCAATGTGTGCTTCTCCAACCTGACCCTATTTTAAACTATTGATTAACATTGTAGCCCGTGCTACACAGCAATTGGGTAATGCAATCATGTGGTCAGTCTGCTCACATTCTCTTAAAGGTGTATTGCACCTCAGATTACCACAGTGCGTTTCCACTAATTTTGTCAATTTGCAGGCTATCAAGGTGGCTCTTAAAATTATGCTCTGTTTAGGCACAAGAACATTAATAGGCACTTAATAAAAGCCAAGAAAAAACTAAGAAAATGATTGATGTACACCAATAAAACTAGTAAATAGTTCTGTATAGTTTTTTTTAATGTCATTTTCAGTTAATTAACATCAGGTTATGGGGAGACAAACATGCTTAGTTTTTGTGATAAAACCATTTTCAGCTGTATTTAAAAAACTGCAGCAGCTTATCACTCTCAATTACATCAAAAGAATTTTAATGCGATTTAAAAAAAAATAATATGTTTTAAAATGCTGGTTATGGCAGATTAGGTGACAGGCAAGTGAATTTGAGTGGAAAATTGAGCAAGCAAGATTACTTCTGATACTATAATGCAACTTGTGCACAAATCACCATCCAGAGAAGAAACTCGTGACAATGTAGCAAATGAAGAATTGGGGTGTTGCACAGGTAAATGTTGTTGGGTGAACCTTTACTATGCTGTTGGTTATCAAATGAATAAGGTTGGAGATTTCTTTAAAACTATTTAATTTTGATATTCAGGTGATAAAATCTATCCACTAAATGGAGTGAAAAAATGAAATTTTGGATTGGGGTCCAAGATTTTGCTCCATTTCCTATGTGTAATCACAGGACGGCATTTGTATCCAAAGATTAAAATTAATTTTGATAAGCTGTATTGTCAATTATTGCCTGTAATGCAGGTAGAATCACAGAATGGTTGCAGCACGGAAGAACATTTGGCCTGTCATGTCCGTGCTGCTTCTCTGAAGGAGCAGTTCACCTAGTTCCAATCCCCCACCTTCCCGTAGTCCTGCACATTCCTTCTTTTCAGACGGTAATCCAATTTCTTCTTGAATGCCTCGATTGAATCTGCCTGCACCACACTCACAGGCAAGGGTTAAAAACCCTAATCACTCTGCGTATATAGAGATGTTTTTCGCACAAAGATGCTCTAATTACTTATTTTTCATCCGTTACTCAGTTCTTCTAATTATCGATTCCAGATTATGGCGACTACCGTATTTGAGGCTCATAAGGAGTATAAAAGAGCATTAGACACAATCACACAACATAGTTTCTTGTATAAAAATTGTTTGGAGTATTGATTAAATATTGTAATTGGTAGTTGTATTTTTGAAGTTTTTTTAAAAAAAAGCCATTAGCTGATAATACGAAGGCAAACTGATGTTCTGGCACACGTTCACTGAAAATAGCCGCCACCATTATGAGATTACATTGCATGACACCCTGAAATATGATTAATTATATTTTTCACATTGAATTACTTACCTTTCAGGTGACTTGGCAGACTGCTTTGGTTTGTTGCCAGCTATCATTTTTAAGCTAATTTTGGCATGTTATATCCTTTTCTTTCTTCATAACCTCCATGATAATATTTTTATGAAACATATCTGTTCTATTGTTTGTAATATAAATTTCTTTATTTTGATTTCATTTAAGTAACTGTGGACAGATTATTGTCTATAGTACATTCGTGTAGCCACTGGACAGAAACTGCTGCATGTAGCTTTAGTGCAACAAGGGTTGGAAAAAGTATTGTTTGTACAAGCTTTAGGTTCCTAATTGTCATTAGCAATATAATCCTTGTGACATATCTTGCTTGATTAAGGAAGAATTTTTTGGAGTTGACTGTGAGGCTGCAGAGCTAAGATTATAGGCTTTTATTTTAACCTATCCCACCTAGTGGGGAAAGGGCAGGGTCCTATCAAACATGAGCACCGCTCTATGCCAAATTGTATCCCAGGTGTAAAATGGGCATCCCAGCCAATCATACCTTCTTTCCAACAGATGGGATAGGTGAACATCAAGGCTTATGTTTCATTTTCTCCACCACATATATCTATTTTTTCTGTTTTTTTTCTTTATTCTTTCATGGGATGTGGGCATCGCTGGCAAGGCCAACATTTGTTGCCCTTTCATAACTGCCCTTGAACTGAATGGCTTGTGAGGCCATTTCAGAGGGCAGTTAAGGGTCGACCACATTGCTGTGGATTTGGAGTCACATGCAGGCCAGACCAGGTAAGGATGGAAGATTTTCTTCCCTAAAGGACATTAGTGAACCAGGTGGGTTTTTATGACAATCAGTGATAGTTTCATGGTCACTGAGCCTAGCCTTATATTCCAGATTTAGGAATTGAATTTTTTTTTATTCATTAAAGGTGTGTGGTCTTCCCTGGCTGGGCCAGCATTTATTGCCCATCCCTAGTTGCCCTTGAGAAGGTGCTGCTGAACTGCCTTCTTGAACTGCTGCAGTCCATGTGGTGTAGGTACACACACAGTGCTGTTAGGAAGGGAGTTCTAGGATTTTGCCCCAGCGACAGTGAAGGAACGGTGATGTATTTGCAAGTCAGGATGGTGAGTTACTTGGAGGGGAACCTCCAGGTGGTGGTGTTCCCATCTATCTGCTGCCCTTGTCCTTCTCCATGGTAGTGGTTGTGTGTTTGGAAGGTGCTGTTGAAGGAGCCGTGCAGAATTCCTGTAGTGCATCTTGTAGATGGTACACACACTGCTGCTACTGTGCGCTGGTGGTGGAGGGAGTGAATGTTTGTGGATGTGGTGCCAGTCAAGCAGACAGCTTTGTCCTAGGCAGTGTCGAGCTTCTTCAGTGTTGTGGGAGCTGCACTCATTCAGGCAAGTGGGGAGTATTCCATCACACTCCTGACTTGTGCCTTGTAGATGGCGGACAGGCTTTGGGGAGTCAGGAAGTGAGTTATTCGTCACATGATTCCTAGCCTCTGACCTTTTGTAGCCACAGTGTTTATATGGCTAGTCCAGTTCAGTTTCTGGTTAATGGTAAGCCCCCAGGATGTTGATAGTAGGGGATTCAGTGATGGTAATGCCATTGAACATCAAGGGGCAATGGTTGGATTCTCTCTTGTTGGAGATGGTTATTGCCTGACACTTGTGTGGCGTAAATGTTACTTGCCACTTGTCAGCCCAAGCCTGGATATTGTCCAGGTCTTGCTGCATTTGGACAGGGACTGCTTCAGTATCTGAGGAGTCGCGAATGGTACTGAACATTGTGCAATCATCAGCGAACATCCCCCCTTCTGACCTTATGATGGAAGGAAGGTTGTTGATGAAGCAGCTGAAGACGGTTGGGCCAAGGACACTACCTGAGGAACTCCTGCAGTGATGTCCTGGAGCTGAGATGATTGACCTCCAACAACCACAACCATCTTCCTTTGTGCTAGGTATGACTCCAACCAGTGGAGATTTTTCCCTTTCATTCCCATTGACTCCAGTTTTGCTAGGGCTTCTTGATGCCACACTCGGTCAAATGCGTCCTTGATGTCAAGGGCAGTAACTCTCACCTCACCTCAGGAGTTCAGCTCTTTTGTCCATGTTTGAACCAAGGCTGTAATGAGGTCAGGAGCTGAGAGGCCCTGCCGGAACCCAAACTGGACATCAGTGAGCAGGTTATTGCTAAGCAAGTGTTGCTTGATAGCACTGTTGATGATCCCTTCCATTACTTTACTGATGATTGAGAGTAGACTGATGTGGCGGTAATTAGCTGGGTTGGATTTGTCCTGCTTTTTGTGTACAGGACATACCTGGGCAATTTTCCACATAATCGGGTAGATGCCAGTGTTGTAACTGTACTGGAACAGCTTGGCTAGGGGCGCGGCAAGTTCTGGAGCATAAGTCTTCAGTACTATTGCCAGGATATTGTCAGGGCCCATAACCTTTGCAGTATCCAGTGCCTTCCGCCATTTCTTGATATCATGTGGAGTGAATCAAATTGGCTGAAGACTGGCATCTGTGATGCTGGGGACCTCCAGAGGAGGCCGAAATGGATCATCCACTTGGTACTTCTAGCTGAAGATTGTTGCAAATGCTTCAGCCTCATATTTTGCACTGCTGTGCTGGGCTCCTCAATCACTGAGGATGGGGATATTTGTGGAGCCTCCGCCTCCAGTGAGTTAATTGTCCACCACCATCCACAACTGCATGTGGCAGGACTGCAGAGCTTAGATCTGATTTGTTGGTTTTGGGATCGCTTAGCTCTGTCTATCACTTGCTGCTTATGGTGTTTGGCACGCCAGCAGTCCTGTGTTATAGCTTCACCAGGTTGACACCTTCATTTTATGTATGCCTGGTGCTGCTCCTAGCATGCCCTCCTGCACTCTTCATTGAACCAGGTTTGATCCCTTGGCTTGGTGGTAATGGTAGAGTGGGGGATATGCCGGGCCATGAGGTTACAATTGTGTTCGAGTACAATTCTGCTGCTGCTGATGGCCCACAGCGCCTCATGGATGCCCAGTCTTGAGTTGCTAGATCTGTTCGAAATCTATCCCATTTAGCATGGTGGTAGTGCCACACAACACGATGGAGGGTATCCTCAATGTGAAGGCAGGACTTTGTCTCCACAATGACTGTGCGGTGGTCACTCCTACCGATACTGTCATGGACAGATGCATCTGCGGCAGGCAGGTTGGTGAGGATGAGGCCAAGTATGCTTTTGCTTCTTGATGGTTCCCTCACCACCTGCCGCAGACACAGTCTAGCAGCTATGTCCTTTAGGACTCGGTTAGTAGTGGTGCTACCAAGCCAGTCTCGGTGATGGACATTGAAGTCCCCCACCCAGAGTACATTCTGCACCCTTGCCACCCTCAGTGTTTCCTCCAAGTGCTGTACAACATGGAGGGGCACTGATTCATCAGCTGAGGGAAGGTGGTACGTGGTAATCAGCAGGAGGTTTCCTTGCCCATGTTTGACCTGATGCCATGAGACTTCATGGGGTCCGGAGTCAATGTTGAGGACTCCCAGGGCAACTCCCTCCCGACTGTATCCCACTGTGCCGCCACCTCTACTGGTTCTGTCCTGCTGGTGGGACAGGACATACCCAGGGATGGTGATGGTTGTGTCTGGGAAATTATTCACCAGCTGCTGTGGTGGGATTTGAATGCATATCCCAAAATCATTAGCCTGGGCCTGTGTATTACTCATCCAGCGACATTACCACTACAACACCATCTCCCCCTTATGTGCATTATGTCTTGGTCAGCTGCATTCTGAAAACAGTTTTGGGGTCACAGGTGAACATAAAAGTGCTGACTATCAGTATCCTATATTGGTCCGGCAGACATTTTGGCTTTGGAGTTGAATTCCAAAGAAAGGATGTGAAAAAGCTCCTATTCCATCACAATGGGATATGAATGGGTGAAACTCGGATCCCATCGTTTGACAATGGCCTAGTTGTCAGCAACTATTTGTGAGGACAATGGACAGAAGCATTCTGGCCACGTGACAGACATCAGGATTCAGATGAGAACATTAACCTAAATCTCACTGGCAAGAATATTTTGATTTTTTTGTTGTCTATACTACGATAAATGGAAAGAGAGAAGCATTTCATTCTAGAAGCATCTATATCAAAAAGAAAGACTTGCATATCTGTAGCAGCTTTCACAATATCAGGATGACCCAAAGCGTTTTACTGTCAATGGGCAGAATTTGACACCTGTGGATTTTACGGTCCCACTGAAATCAACGGACTTTTGAATGGATCGTCGCATTTTAAGGCCCCAACTCCACCGCAAAGGGGCCATAAAATTCCACCCAATGAAGTACTTTTAAGGAGTAGTCACTGCTCTAATGTAGGAAACGTGGCAGCCAATTTGCACACAGGAAGGTGATAATGACCAGATAATCTGTTTTTGTAATGTTGATCTATTAGCAACGGGTAATGGAACTGTAAGAAAGAGCTTTAGCCTGCATCGCTCATCTTTCCTTATCAAAACAAATTCAATACATTTCAGACAGCTGCCTGCTTTCCTCCCGTCTTTCACCATTCGACTTTGAATCAATTGCCCTTTTGTGATGCTTAATGGATTAAATCTATGTTTTCTGATACATAGATTTAATTCTACAGCTCACGGTGAAGCAAAGGACAACAGAAAGCTTTATAAGCTATTAGTGTTGAATTCTTATTGTAAATTCACATTGACGGTTTGTCACAACATTTTGGGATTTTCTATCATGGTGAATTGTGTAATGTTATTCTTGTGGATGATAAGTATGAGAATGGGAGTGACATAGCAAGCCAAGATATGTCAAAATTATTCACGATCTGTCACAATGGAATGTAAAGAAGTAAGCCAAGAAGATTCTAGATGATAGATGTAGCATGACTAAAATGATAATTTGAAGATTAATTTTAAAACAAACTAATTTGTTTATTAGTTCTGAAAATATAAATATTTTCCCATTCCAACTCTTTTATGTTTTCCCTGAATATTTGCATCTTAATTTGTTAGTTCATTAACATGGCAATACAATGATACAATGTATACATACCCCACTCTCAAGTAAACTTTAGCAAGGCATAAACTAAATGGGTGGAGACGAGGAAGAGTGCATTTTCTACCCAATTTGCTAATAGTACTTTATGTAAACAATACAGTTTCTCTTAGTTAGTGTTAGAAGCTCTAGTTTACAATACAAAAAGGAGCGTTTCATTTATATGCTTATTTTCTGTGAAAAGATAATTAAGGATTTTCAGGTTTTAGCATCAAAGAAAGGGTGAAGAAGCAAACAATTCTAATTTATTGGTTTAGGCTTTGAAAGCAACTATTTGCTACTAAGACATGAATAAAAATAGTTAAGTTTGTATAGAATCATAAAAAATCGCACGTCACAGCACAGTAAATGGACATTTGGCCCATCAAATCTGTGCTGATGTCCACCAATCTAATCCTGTTCCCCAGCAGCTTCCAAACCTCCTCAATATTTCTTCTTTTCAAGCACGATTCAATTCCCCTTTGAAAGAATGGGCTGGATTACGGGCTTCAGGACCTCAATGCCGGGACCAAGTGGGATTTTGAGCCCAAACTTGCTGGGAGCGTTACTGGTTTAGCAATCTTTCAGGAGACGTCCTCATAATCGACCACTTCTGTCCACACTGTTCAATCAGAGGGCCAGCAGCTCTGGAGCCTCACCAGTCCCAGCAAGAGAGGTGGACACTGCCAAGGCAGGTCAGAGATATTGAGGTGCCCTTGCTGAGCTGCACAGTAATGATGAGGTAAGTAGAATCTGGGCTAGTTAGTACATATAGATAGAGGAGAACCCCCCTGACCATTGGATCAGTCTGGGCCGCAATTGTGGTATTTCATCATTTCAGCTCCCTCTTTACAGCATGGAGCCTCCAGCTCTGATGGTCCATCGGACTGCTGCAGGAATGCTAATTCCATTAAACTGGCGGTCTCCGCATGCAGTGGGAGGCCACTCTGCCATCGACAGAATGGCGGAGAGGCTGCATAATTGCTGCTAATTAGGGTCTTGACTATGCAAATTGGTTGTCTACCTCTGTGAAGCGGGCAGCTGACCTGCATCACATCCTGGGAAAGTTGTCCAGTGGCGGGCATGCATTGGGGAGCTGTCCTGAGGTGGTGTCCTCCCTATCTTCCCGTCCTCCCCCAACCACCTTCAAGCTCACCAGCACAGGGCTGGGAAAATTCAGCCCAATGTGTGGAATCTTTCAGCTTTTGTTTGAGAATTCAGAAAATTCTACATGCTAATAATTCGCCGTGCAAAGACATTTTCCCAGCCCCCAGATTAATTCCTTTTGCGGCCATCTTAAATTTGTGGCCCCTTGTTACTGTATTGCCTTTCTGGTGGAATATATTTACCTTCTAAATGTAATATTTCCAAGTTTGCTAATGGTGGGAATGTGAGTTGTGAGGAGGATGCAAAGAGGCTTCAGGAGGATTCAGACAGGCTGAGTGAGTGGGCAAGAACATGGCAAATGGAATATAAATTGGAAAAATGTGAAGTTGTCCACTTTGGTAGGAAAAACAGAAATGCTGAATATTTCTTAAATGGGGAGAGGTTGGGAAGTGTTGATGTCTAAATGGACCTGGATGTCCTTGTTCATAAGTCACTGAAAGACAACATGCAGGTGCAATAAACAATTATGAAGGTGAATAATATGGTAGCTTTAATTGTAAAGGAATATGAGTACAGGAGTAAGGAAGTCTTGCTGCAGTTGCATCCAGCCTTAGTGAGACCACACCTGGAGTATTGTGTGCAGTTTTGGTCTCCTTACCTAAGGAAGGATACACTGGCCATAGAGAGTGTGCAACGGAGTTCACCAGACTAATCCCTGGGATGGCGGGATTGTCCAATGAGGAGAGAGTGAGGAGGCTGGGCCTGTATTCTCTAGAGTTTAGAACAATGGGAGGTGACCTCATTGAAGTGTACAAAATCTTACAGGACTTAACAGGGTAGATGCAGGAAGGATGTTTCCCCTTGTTTGGGGTGGGGTCTAGAACCAGGGGACACAGTCTCAGAATAAGAGGTAGGCCATTTAGAACTGAGATGAGGAGGAATTTCTTCAGTCAGAGTTTGGAGAATCTTTGGAACCCTCTATCTCAGAGGGCTATGGAGACTGGGGAGACTCTGGCTGGAATTTTCACGTCAACATGAGAGCACAGCGGGATCATCCGATGGTGTCTGCCACGGCAGAATGCGAATCCCGCTGGATGCTGGCATGAACCCAATTCATATCTCAGTAATGGGATGCAAAGTAACGCTGGACTGTATTCGTCCCCCTCATGCCTGATTTTCCATTACACCGGCGAAAAAACACAGCGGCCCACAGCATGTCTGGACAAGTGTGACGTGCAGAAGTCAGGACTTACCTTTGGGGCCTTGCTCAGATCGCAGGCATTCGAGGAGAAGAAGATGCTGGAGCCCTACAGCCACCAGACCCTGGAGGAATACATACATCACATACTGTGTGGATCCTCATGGGCATGGCTCAGCCCCGAAGCAGGTAACGGAAGGTGGGAGGTTTCTGTTGATGCTTCGGGTCTGCTTCGGAACATCACAGTATTGGCCATGGGCTGCTACGGACGATTGGCGAGGGAGAGGGGAAGGTCCAGCTGTGAGTGGGGGAGGAAGATGTACCGAGGGGGGTGGTTATGTTGGGAGACGGGGTAGCAAAGGTATCAGTGCATGTGGGGTTGGTGGAGAGTTAGAAGTGGGGAGGTAGGTGTAAGGTGGGAGGAAGGTGTAAGGGAGGGAGTTTGGGGGAGGGAAGGAGTTTGGAGGGGGCAAGGAGTTCGGGGGAGGAAGGTGTCCAGTAGGAGGAGGGAGTTAAGAGGGGGGAAGGTGTCTGGGGATAGGAAGGTGTCTGTTGAGAGGAGGGAGTAAATGTGGAGGAGAGAGTAAGGGGTGGGGGGGATGCTCTGGTGAACATGCAAGGGAGGGGGTCTGTGGAATCAATGACTGCCTCCTGGGGAGAGAACTGAGGATGGGTGTGGTAGGATGGGATGGTGAGTATCAGAGGGGGCAGAGTGAGCTAGTTGGATGGGAGGGTGAGTGTGCTTGGGTAGTGGTAGAAGGGATGGTGAGGGTGGTTGCTGGGGTCTTGGAGGCAGACACGGACCTTGGAGGTGGGAAGGAGGAGGTCAGGGAGGTCAATGGGGATGGGATTCTCAGGAAAGTAGGAAATGTGCACATTCACCTGGATATCCTGGGAAGACAAGGGTTCTGGTTGGTAGAGTGGGGAGGTGGAAGGTGATGCTAGGGGGTTTGACAGTGATGGGGGAAAGTACATGGGTGACTGGGGGAGCAGAAGGGATGGGGAGCTGACGATATACTTGACCATGACCATGGTTGTCAAAATGGAAAGTGAGCGGATCCTGGTGTTGGACAGGCACAGGAGCTGCATGGGAGTGCGATCAGTGGGTGGGTGGAGATGTAGATCAGCTCAGATGGACAACTGAAGGAGAACCCCAGCAGCCAGCATTAAAATGCTTGGGACAGTAAGATGAGTGTGATGGATGATGGCTCCGCATGCGCGGCAGAGTTCTTGCACAAGGCTCTGAAAGGCCCTGCTACACACGCACACGCACTTCTCCCTCCAGAATCACTCATGCATGCAGCTGAACTGCTAGTGGGGGGAGGATGCATTGGGAGGACTCGCAAAGCCTGTCAATGAAGCTGAAACACAACATTACACATTATTCAGTGAAAGTGAACATATTTTCAGATTATAAAGTGACAGAATGTGTCCCCTGTGCAACCACCTGTGATCAGAGTTTCTTAACTTTTCTAGGCCTACCACTTCTAGGTGCTGCCCTGATTTCCGCAGTAGGGGTGAAGTCAACCTATGCAATGATTGGCCCTGTTGCCTCTGATGATTTTGGCCTGCGTCCTTTAGAGAATCGAGGTCCTGAGGGCCCTGAGTTAAGCTGTCGTCCTGTGGGCCAGCTGATCCCTCTGTGGTGAAAGAGGACGAGGTTGAGGGTGTCACAGATAAAGGGACTCGGAGGGAGTGGACAGCCTCTGAGATTCCTGAGTGGCTGACCCGGGGGTGACCAGCTACTGCTGCTCCTCTCTTCACGTGCCCAAGGGCCCCGGCCTGACTCCTTGAGGTGAAGGAGAGCCTGGAGGGACGTCGAGGTGCCCCGTTTCCTCTCATGTTGCTATGGCAGGAACTCACCGATGGCTACCGCAATGGAGTGCAGGTCTACACACATCTCTGCATTCTGCTGGACCAGGGTCTCCTTGGTGTCTGCCATCCTTGGAGACCTCCATGTGCACACCTGGGGGCATCACTTCATCAGACAGGCAGACGCACTCCTCCAACTCGCGTGCATCCTGTAGGCACTGTTGAGGGGTTACAACAGTTCTCCATGATGTTGCCCCACCTTCTGCTGACTCTCCAGGATGATTTGGAAGGCCGAATCCAGAGGCTCATCATCTGACTCGGACCTCACAGATGCCTCTTCCCCAGTAGTCCTCCAAGTGCCGGGGAGCTCGGCTGAACCTGCCTCCTCCTGCTGCGGACACATGTCTGTGTGGTGACCACCAGATTGTGAACCCAAGCCTGCTCTAGATCTAGGTCCCACTGAGGTGTGTGTCTCCTCACTGGTGGCGGGTGTGGGTAAACGCTACGATGGGTCTTCCAGGCTGCTTATTTCCAGCTCTTCAATGGAGGAGGTATCCTCTTGGCTGGAGGCGAGGACCTGGTTGGAGCTGAGGGACTAGCTGGCTGAGGGTATCAGTCGATTGGCAGTGCTCCATGTGAAACAAAGTAGAGGTAATTAGTACATGTCAGCAAAGCCAAAAGCAGGAGAGAGAGCACTCACAGCTGCGTTGAGAGAGGGATGATGTGGTGCAGGATCCTCACATGAATGTACATCACTGACCTCATCATTGCTGCAGACACAGTCCATGTCCTCAGCTGTCAGTGCGGCGCTCTCTCCTCAAAGTGAGTGAGGGGCCTAACGTGGGCACTCCACCCCCGGTCTGGGACCTCTGCCTACTGTTGTGAGCCAGCTTCTCCTGCATGAAAACAGATGGAGACAGTGTGAGCAGGACACATGGGACGTGGAACGTTTGTGTGGTGGGCAGAGCCATGGACACGTTGAGGATGTGAACCCCAGAGGATATGAGCCTGATGGGGAGTGAGGCTGTGTGTGAGAGTTAATGTCCTCCCTTGAGGTGTGAGATCCCTGTGGATGTGTGATGGGTTTGTGAGTGTGAGTTGCGAGTGATGAGGTGGTTGACTTACCTGGAGGAACAGCTGAGATCATTCATTCTCTTCCTGCACTGGAAGGCTGACCTCCTCTGTGCTCCAGTGGTGCTGACCATCATTGCCACTGCCTCACAGGCTAGATTGGTGACTTTGGTGGGCCTCCTGTGGCCAGAGAGGGGGTAGAGGACATTGTGGCGGCCTTCCAATGCATCAGCTCGCGTCCCAGAGAGGCGTCACTAAATTTGGGAGCTGCTGCCTTCTTTGCTTCCGGAGCCATCTGTTTCCTGGAGCAGTCCTGGTGTGAAGACATGAAGTAGGCTGCAGTCTGGTGCACTTCAAATACATCGCCCAGAGCGAGGAAGCGCTAAGGTCACAGTGTGATGGGCAAATCCGAGCACACCCGCCAGCGATCAGTGTGTTTCCTGTGAATGCATTATGGATGAGGCGCAATGCAGTGGGAGTGGAACGATACAGCGTGAAAACCTGCCATTGCAGCCGGCGGGTAAAACGACTTTTTTCACGCCCGCTATCTCACTTAGCACAAATCTGGGATGATTCCACACTCAGTCAGTGAATATGTTCAAAGCGGAGGTCGATAGATTTCTAGATACCAATGACATCAAGGGATATGGGGATAGTGTGAGAAGTGGCATTGAGGTAGAAGGTCCATGATTTAGTTGAATGACGGAGCAGGCTCGAGGGGCCAAATGGCCCACTGCTGCTCCTATGTGCCTATGTTATAGACCTTCAAAACTATCACGATCTCTGTCAGTTTATCTTTTAATCTTCTCAGCTGCAGCAGAAAAAGCTCTAACTTCTAGTTTCTCGTCAATACTGTAATACCTCATCCCTAGTAATGTCCTAGGAAATCCATGCTTGACTGGTCAAGACACCGGAACCTTATCTTCAAAAGTTCAATGGCCTGCTTGATAGTGGTCTTTGTGACTGGATGCCATTGGGTGTTGTGCCTCTGTACCTCTATTGCAGTGTAATGCAAACATGTCAGAAGCCTTAGGTCCATTATAATTATCTCCCGTGGCCATGACTGGCTCCTCTCTGTATTGCTTTTTTCTCCCCATGGACATGCTTGAGATCCTTCCTGCTACCTGTAATTCCAGTCAAAAATGGCCAACTGGCCCTCAACAAGCTGAAAGCTAGCTCATTTTCATGATCAATTGGTAATCTGCCATATTTGGGTGGGTTGCCAGGTCTCTCTTCCTGACTTTGTTTCAAAAATCCCTGTGCACTGGTACTGCATCAGGAAGCTGTCATGTCGCTTGAGGGCGCAAATCTGCAGGATTGCCCACCTCTGTTCCTGCCACCACACTGCATTAAAAATACAATGCTTCTGCTTGCTTTTTATTGCCTTGTCTATAAATAGTGAACCTATATAAATTGTTCATAAGACTACAGTTGTGACGTTGGTCTGGATTTTCATTGAGCCAGGATGACTCGGGAGCCTTTAAAAATGGCAGGCGGGTCCCTTTTCCAGATTCCCGACCCCATTCCTGAGGTTTCTGATTTTTGTAGTGCCTTTTAAGGGTTTGGGCTGGTTCGGGTCACAAGCCCACACCTTGGACTGCTGACCTGGCCGGCTCCCTTACAGGGATAGGCGTGTCCCAGCACTCTGCAATTTTCATGAAGTCAGGCAGCTTTTCAAAGAGTCGTGGTTCATGGCACCTCAGAGGTGTCGTGAGCCATAGCCTGCATGAGGGAACCTTTTGAAAGGTAAATTCGAAAGGTCCTCCTCATGTCCTTCATGCCAGGGTATGCTCCTAAACAACCCCTAAAGCCCCTCATGCCCCCTTGCTAATGCATGCCCCCCCAAACATGAGCCCCCAAGGTCCTCCATGCCAAGCTATGGCACTTCCATGCCCATTTACCCACTATACGCTGTATAGAAGCAATGAACCCTATAGTGACACTAGGATGTGTGAAAAAGGTTCTTTTCATTGATAACTTTCCACTTCCTTTAAAAAAGCTCCATTTTATTATGGCCCAGTAGAAGTGTTAATAATCCAGAACTTTTCAAGTATCAATAGTCGAAACTGTAAACACTTGAAATCTCTTTCCTCCTCCTCCTTCAAGTACCATGCCCTGAGAGGACATTGGCAATTAAGGACTTCCATTGCATTGGTCCATTGGATTATTCTTGGCAAAGTACTGCAGTGGTTTACCGTTCCCATCTGCAGTTTGGCTGACTAAGAAATTCTCCCACATTTACCACCTGCCATCAAGTGTATTGGAAGGATTTACAGGCTGAAAATCAACTTGTCTGGCCACATTATGCACGCATCTCCCATAGCCATCAAGTCCTGGAGGGGGACTTGAACTCAGGGCTTCTGGCTTAGAGGTAGGAACACTACCATTGTGCCAAAAGGCCTCCCTGAAACCTCTATCTTATGTAAATAAACACTGTTAAATTGACAGCATAGATCAGAGAGATAGAACTGTATATCAAGCAATGCTTTCCCAGGGGCTCAGGTGTTTCAACAGGCTAATGGATTTCCGGGCTCTTAGCCAAGCTTCATTATTCATTCTTGGCTAAGAGCCCAGAAATCCATTATCCTGTTGAAACACCGAATCCCCAGGGAAAGCATTGTTTGATTAACACCTCTATTCTCTGTTCTAGTTCTATACTGTCAATTTCACAATGTTTATTTATGCAAAATGAAGAGGTTTCAAGTGCTTGCAGTTTCAGCTATTGACACTTTAAAAATTCTGTCTGAATGACACTTTTATAGGGCTGTAGTGAAAATGAGATTTTTTTTCAGAAAGTGGAAAGTTATTGATGCATGACTTTTCAAAGTTTTTATTTTACGCATCATGTCACTACAGTGTTCGTTGCTTCTATATTGTGCATAGTGGGTGAATTTGCATGGAAGTGCCATAGCCTGGCATGGGGCGGGGGGGCATGAGGGCCGATAGAGATTTTTTGGGAGGCAGGCATGGGTGCATGAGAGGCCATAAAGGTTGCTTGGGGGGCATACCTTGGAATGTAGGCATGAGGGGCCATAGATTGTTTGTGGAGCATACCTTGGCATAGGGGCAAGTGAGGGAACATAGTTATTTTTGGGTGGCATAGCTTAGCATGCGGCATGAGGGGACAAGGGGGTGGGTGGGTGGGAGGGCATGAGGTGACATGGATGAAACATGGGGAGTGTGTGCTGGGTGAGGGGGTGTGACGGGTGAGGGCTGGAGGGCCTCTCTGTTTTGATTATAATGGGGACAAAGTCCCACAGCACCGAGGCTGCAGAAAAAAAACAGCCTGCCTCGCACCCAGCAGCCCCCGTGGCTGCCTCCGAATGTTTTCCCAGGCTCGCTGGCCTGACTGCAGCCCCCCACCCATCCCCAAAATGAAAATCCCATCCCGGCGGGCACTTTCTCCCGAGGCAGGCGGGCCGAGCCGTAAATTTTCCCAGATCCCACTACCCCACCTCCAGGATGAAAATCCAGCCCATTATGTGCAATTTTGAGCTGCATACTTCATGTAGAGATATGATAGAGCACAAATTCACTAGGGTGCTGCCTTATATGAGGACATATGATTGGAAAATCTGGCTGCTTTTGTTGTAAGATGACCTGATAGAGGCGTGTGAAATTATGAACGAATGAGATAGAGCAGATAGAAATAGATTCTTTCGAGGCAGCGAGGGGACTAAAACAAGGAAGTATTGGTAAAAAATTAAATGTGGGAGATTTAGGACGGCAAGCAGGAGAACCAGTTAAATACACGGTTGTGAGGCAGTAGAAAAAGAGTTAGCAATATAAAAAGAAACCAAGGCCTTGAATTTTACCTTTGGTGGGCATGCCCGATTGGCAGGCCAGGGACAGGTCGGGAAACAAGCCCCCGACCGGGCTGGGCCCCTGACCGCGATTTCACATTGGCTGGCCAATTAACGGCCAGCCAGTGTGAAACGCACACTGAAAAGTTCAGCGCTGCCGGGGTAGGGGCGGAAAGAGGGCGGGCGATGACATCGCTGCGGGCGGGGGGGTGATCGTTGCAAGAAAGCTCCCTGAAGGCAGACAGCTGCCTCAGGGAGCTGCAGCCCTGAGAAAGCTAAAATTAAGGTTATGAAAGCTGAAACAAGTGTCCATGAATCATAATCAATCGCCTGAAAATATAGCTGACAAAAATGCTGTCCACAGAGATTTATTTTTATTTTATTTCATCACGGAAATTTCATCCCGACCTTGGATGAGGTTAGACGGAAAATGTAAAGGCCGTCTGGCCGATTTGCCCATCCATTCGTTGCCCGTAAGGTTGGACGGGCAATGAAAAATTGGGGTCAACTGTGTCGTTAATGGGCTTAATTGCCGTCTTTGTTGTCGGCCGGTGCACTTCCGACTTTTGCCTGCCCGCCGAGCGAAATATTGTGTGAGTGCGCGATGACGTTGGGACATTGGCCTGACGTCTTCTCGCGTGATTTTACGCCCAATTGGATCACCCTTAACACAATAACAGGTGTCACACCTATGAGATTATTGATGAAACCCCATCCCAGGACGAGATTGAGCTTAATAATAGCGAATTTAGGGGGAAGGTGGAAGGAAGTCAGGAAACTAGACACGACTGGCATAGTCGTTACAGGAAGTTTACTTTAGGAGAGAAGGTATATGTGAAGAACTTTGGAGAAGGACCAAAGTGCTTACCAGGTGAAATAAGTGCAGCGGCTGGACCTCTGTCTTAGCATGTGAAGGTGGAAGGACAGGTCACACAGAGACATGGGGATCATCTAAGGAAGACGGAAATAAATCACCAAGGAATGATTCCATTAGTGTCCACGACCAGATCAACGTTTCCTGTTGAGAGAACTCAACCTAGTACAGATGTGTCAGATGTGTCTGTTGTACCGGCACGCCCAGCCACGGGATGTAAAATTCTGCCCCAAGTCTACATTTGATGGTTGTTAGAATGGAGAGTAAAGGGATATGGGAATAGGGACAACACATGGGAGTAGGATCTGCTTTAGTGGAGGAAAATCACCAGCATAGACTTGTTGAGCTGAATGGCCTGCTTCAGTGTTGTAATTTTTATGTAAGTTTATATACTTGCAATGCTATCATTAATGATTTGTATATCTGGGGTAATCATATATTAATTGAGCGTTTAATTGTGTTCAAGCGATGGGCATTAACTGGGGATTCACTTGTGCTCCTATATACAAGAGCAAACTGAAACTGTGGTGGTTGGGTTTGGAGGTGCATATTTGCAATTTGTGTCTCTGCAAATAAAAGTCGAAGAAGGGGGGATGGTATTTTCCGGCCCCACCTGCCATCAGGATTTTCCGGTCCCGCTGAAAGTCAATGGACTTCTGGCTGGACCGTGTATCCCCTGCAGCGGGTCCCACCACAACAGGGAGGGTAAGTCCCGGCCAGAGTGTGGAAAGTTTTGATTTCAGTTCTATCCTCCACCACCGAGTTTTCTGGAATGGAATAATCTGTATGCCAACTTCCTATAACATCTACATTTAAAATCTCACAACTTAGGATGTATTTTGCTACTTTATTCGTTCTTCCAAAATACATTATTTTGACTTTTTCTGTATTGCACTGCAACTGACTTGGACTTGGGTATAGGAAGTACAATTTCAAAGGTTGCTGATAATACAAAACTTGGCACCTTAGTAAATAGTGAGAAGGGTAGGAGGATAGAAACAAACTAGTGAAATGGCCTCATACATGGCATTTTAATTTAATGCAGATAAATGTGAAGTGATGCACTTTGGTAGAGACAACACAGAGAGGCAGTATAATCTAAATTGTATTATTTTGAGTGAGTGCAAGAGCAGAGGTGATCTGGGGGTGCCTATTTACAAATCTTTCAAGGTGACAGGGCAAGTTGATAAGGTGGCTAAGAAAGTGTATGTGATACTTGACTTTGTAAATAGGTACCTTTCTACAAGAACAAGGAGGTCATGCTAAATCTTAATGAATCTCTGGTTAGGCCTCAGCTGGAGTATTGTGTACAATTCTAGGCACCACACTTGAGAAAAGATGTCAAGGCCTTGAGGAGGGTGCAGAGGAGGTTTACCAGAACAATACCAGAGATGAGGGACTTCAGTTATGTCGAGAGATTGGAGAAGCTGGGATTGATCGCTTTGGCAGAGAAAATTCAGGGGAGACCTAACAGAAGCATTCAAAATTATGAAGGTTTTGATAAAGTAGGGAGAAACTGTTTCCTCTGGGAAGTGGGCCAGTAACCAGATGTTACAGATTTAAAATAATTTGCCAAAGGACTAGAGGGAAAATAAGGAGAAATCCTTTCACAGAGAGGGTTGTTAATATCTGGAATGCACTTCCTGGAAGGGTGGTGGAATCAGATTCCATAGGAAGTTTCAAAAGGCAGTTGGACATCTACTTGAAGAGGACTAATTTACAGGGTTACAGGGTAAATGATGGGCTGTAGGATTAAATTGAACAGCTCTTTCAAAGAGCCAGCACAGGCATGTCAGGCCAAATGGCCTCCTTTTGTGGTTTATAATTCTATGATTCTAATTCCAACCTTCTGCCCTTCTTACTGTCCTATTTATGTCCTCCATCATCTTTCACAATCCTTATCACAATTTGTGAATTCCCCTTAATTGGTGTCATCAGCAATTTTTAATATTACTCTCTCAAACCCTCCCTCAAATCATGTTTCATTAATGTAAAGAATTCTGGTCCAACATAGACCCCAGTGAAACAGACTTCAACACTACCTTCAAATGTCAGAAATGCCGTCTCACCTGTACTCTAAAAAGAGCTGGCTTTTTAACTGGCTCTCTTAATCCCATGTGCCATTATTTTTGTTGTAAATCTCTTAAGCGGTACCTTATTAAATGCTGTTCGAAAATCAATATAAACCACATCCACTGCATTTCCTTTATCTTCTTTCTTCAAAGAATTCTGTACATTTGGTCATGTATGACTTGCCCTTTAGAAATTGATGCTGACAGGCCCTGATTAATTCATGTTTTTCTAAGTGTTTAGTAATTTCATCCCATATTATTGACTGCCTCAGGCTAAAGCAGACTGTTCACAATCTCTGCCTATTAAACCTTGAGCTGACTTCCCGACCCCATATCCGCTCCATCACAAACACTGCTTATTTCCACCACCATAGCATCAACTACTTCTACCCCTGCCTCAATCCAGCTGCTGCTGAAACCTGCATCCATGCCTTTATCAATCCCAGATTTCACTGTCCCAGTGGTCTCCTGACTGGCCCTCTATTCCTTGTGGGTAAACTCAACTCATCCAAAGCTCTGTTACTCATTGCTCATATTCATGCCAAATCATCCATAACCTCTATTCTTGCTGGTCAACCAAGGACTCACCCCAACCTATCTTTGTAACTTCCCTCAGCCCTTGAATCACAATGCAAACTACCTGTTCTTTTACTCTTGACCTCTTGTCATTGTTCCCCTTCCATTTGCCCCACAATTTGCAATTGTGCCTTCGGCCGCCAAGGGCCAAAGACCCCATTCTCTGGAATCCCCTCTCTATATAAACCCCTCTAGCTCTTCTCCTTTAAGAAGCGCACTCTTAAAACCCAGGTCTTCAACCAAGCTTTGGTTACTCTTCATAATAGCCCCTTCTTTGCCTTTGTGTTCAATTTTGCCCCATGCCTCTGCGAAATGCTTTGGGACATTTTATTTCCTATTTTAAGTGCAGGTTGTTGAATATTATCAACAACTATAATTAAGACTAACTTGCCTGAAACTATAACTTTGCTTTCCAAATGCTGTCTTTGAACAATAACCTGCATTTAACATTCCTACCACTCCTGCCACCCGCAATGATTCTACAATCTTAATAAATATCTCTTATGTGACTACTTATTTTGTCTTTCTACCATTCCCTCTTTCTCCAATACATACTTGTTTTTCATCTTCAATGATCTACGTCACATTGACTATCTCCTTACTATTAATGAGCTGCAAAAAGCCCTTGATATTTTATGCTACTTTTCTCTAATTTCCTTCTTAACTTTCCAATCTCCTTATTTTTAGCTTTCCTAAAATTTGGTTACTTTTTATTCAGGCATTCTTTTATATTATCAGCCTGTGACTGCTAAATGCTTTTATTCATTTTAAATTTGATCAAATCTCCCTAGTCAGCCATGGAAATAATCACCTTTTTCTTTGCTGGAATAAACTTTAGTGCAGAATCTTCCGGTCGGCGTGCAGGGTTGGGCTCTACACGCCTGATGCATAAAATGACGCGCGATGATGCCATCGCGATATTTTGTTCGGCGGGCGTGTGCCGGAGTCGGCTGCACACCCGCCAAAATGTAACAGCCTATTAAGGCCATTATGTAATCAACTGAGCCCTTGAGAACGCTGCCCGTCCAACCTTAAGGTTGGTTGCAGGCGAAAAGCCCAAGCGGCCTTCGCGTTTTTCAGGAAACCTCATCCACGAGCGGGATGAGGTTTCCTGAAGCTTTTATTAAATAAATAAATTATTTTTCATAAATATAAAAACATGTCCCCACTCATGTGACACAGTCACGAGTGGCTGGTGGTGAGACAATCCTATTAGCTGGCAGCTCTGTACTTCCAGCAATACAACTGCGAGTGGTGGTTACTGTTGGGATTACAAGCAGTCCCACCCGTCAGCTCTAGAGCGAGGATGCAGCCAAATACCAGAAAGTTTTGCAGCTAGGACAGGAGGGAGCACCCTGGGGTGGGGGTGGTATGCAGACCTTGATGGGGGGCCTCAATCAGAAAAGGGGGTTAATGATGGAGGTCCCGACCCCCTTCCCGGCCTGAGCAGGATAACCTGTCGGACTTCCCCATCCCCCGGCCCCCTTCCACTGGCTTCAAAATCAAGGTAGGGTGGGAAACGGCCTCAATTTGGGTGTGGGCGGGCCACACTAGGCGACACAGTCACATGAGGGGACATGTTTAAATAAATTTAAAAATCAATTCTTTATTTATTTTAATATTCATTCAATCTCCCCAAGGAGGCTCTGTTCCTCAGGGAGATCGCTGTGCTCTTTCCCGTGCAGGCGTGAAAAGAGCGCTGGGCCCGACTCTCCCTCCTCCCACCGCCTGCACAGGTAGTGCTGAGCGCCACCGGCCGCATATTACACTGGGCGGGCCTTAGTTAGCCCGCCTGCATAAAATGGCGCCGAGCTGCTCGTGGGCAGCAACCAGCTCTGCGCCCACCCCTGCCCGCTCCTGCCCAGCCCACCCGCCATAGGAAAAATCCTGGTCTGTGTCCTTTCCTATCGCCTACTTAAATAGTTCTTATTACTGACCTACAGTTCTTTTCCTTTCGTTTAATCTGGGTTAGATCACTGTTTATCTTTCAAAAATTTGTTTTTTCCAGCCAGATATACTTATCTTCAGCCTCTCTACTTCCTTTTCTAAATTAGTTTGAGAAAAGCAGTTAATCTTTCAATGATTCCATATCATTTAAAACAACTTCAGCAAATTGTTGTCACAGTACCAAGGCAAGATATATTCTACTCTCTAAACATTGCCAGCCTCAGCTTTAACAAGTTCTGAAAGCTTTGAATGTTTGGGGTTATGCAGCATTAATCACCTTTTGGCGTAAATTAACCGTCTGGGTGGCAGGGTTACCCAACCCGCCACCCAAAGAGTTGCTGGCAAACACGTACCCGCTGATGCCAGCTGCCCCGCAGCCATTTAACGAGTGGCTGGGGGTGAGACAATCCTATTAGCTGGCAGCTCTGTACTCCCAGCAGTACAACTGCGAGTGGTGGTTACTGTTGGGATTACAAGCAGTCCCTCCAGTCAGCTCTAGAGCCAGGATGCGGCCAAATACCGAAAGTTTTGCGGCTAGGACAGGAGGGAGCACCCTGGGGTGGGGGTGGTATGCAGACCTTGATGGGGGGGGTCCCAATCAGAAAAGGGGGCTAATGATGGAGGTCCCGTCCCCCTTCCCGGCCTGAGCAGGATAACCTGTCGGACTTCCCCATCCCCCGGCCCCCTTCCACTGGCTTCAAAATCAAGGTCGGGTGGGAAACGGCCCTGAAGTGGCCTCAGTTTGAGTGAGGGCGGGTCACACTAGGCGACGCCTGCCCTCTGTAAAATTGAGGGCAGGTCGGGGGCAGTGGGCGGGTGGTGGGAAGGCCTCCCAGTGGATTTTACGGGCACCCCATTCCCCCACCAAACCCCCACCCCATCCTGCATACCTGTCAGCGGGGACCCATGAAATCTGCCCTATGTGTACCACTAAATGGTTACTTTTTGGGCTTTGGCATATTTAACATTTAGTTTAGAATTCTAAAGAATTGCAAATCTACAAAATTGCAACTGTTTGTTAACTTTTGACTGCAGTGCTGGCGTGCAGTGCTGCTAAAACAAATGGCCAATAGAATGACTGGTAATGTTGCAGAATTGTATAACTTCCCCACAAGTGAACTGTCTGCAATCAAAGCGTTATAGTTTACATTTCAACATACTTGATCTTTGTTCAGTTCCATTGTAAGAGTGATATTCCACAAAAGTTGACACATAACAGCATGTGAAAAAATCACATACAAATACATACATATATATATACATATAAACACACTAAATGATGTCTAAATAAAACAAAGATGAAAGTTAAATGGCACAGGAATTTGTAAATTACCCTGGTTAATACATTACATCTGTGTGTCCTTTCTATGGGCAGAATGTTTCACTGAGTGGGCACGTGCGCGCCTGACCCGCTCAAGCATAAAATAGCGCATGATAACGTCGGGTGAGCGTCCTGCACGAGCAGGAGTTGGAGCTGCGCCCGCCATTAATTAAGAGGCCAGTTAAGGCCATTAAAAAGGCAATTGACGCCGATTTTGACGTTGCCAGTGCAATTTCACGCTCATTGCACGGGCAAAATGGGAAGGCTGCCAGCCAACAATTTGCAAAACCTCATCCACGGGCGGGGTAAAAAAGGGTCAGCATTGCCAGTATGAGTAGTGAGGAATTTGGTAGATAGTTTGCTTCTAGTGACTTATTCGTACTTGGCAGCTTCATCTCTGTTCAGGGCTTCATTCTTAGCATTTCCAGGCATCGTTTCAGGTCTGCTTGGTGTTTCCAAGGACCCTGGAGAATTCAGACCATGTGACCCTTCCAGCCATCAGAAAGCCTTCTGTTACCCTGGGAATGGGGATTGTGGTCTCGGCAGGAGGCACCTTCTCTGAGGGGGAAGAGAGGGGCAGAAGGGAGAGGAGGCCTCATGGATCTATGCAGCTACCAGGGGAGTGACCTGTGGGAGGAGAGGCACTGGCACAAGGGGCCCAGGGCCAGCAGGTAGTCCAACGTGTTAAGGGCTGCAGAAGATGCCATTATCCTGCTGCCAGGATTTACAGGCAGCGATGCAGCTACCTCAATATGTCCGAGGTGCAATGTCGAAGGAGGCTCCGCCTCTCAAGGGACACAGAGACCTCCATTTGTCAGATGATTGGGCCTGAGATCACCTCCAACTGTGTGGGTGGACACCCCATCCCAGTGGCTCTGAAGGTCACAGTGGCCTCAACTTCTATGCCTCCGGCTCTTTCCAGGGGTCAGTGGGGGATCTGAGTGGAGTCTCCCAATCAGCGTCCACAGTTGCGTCAAGCTGGTGACAAGCTCTGTTCAGGCGGGTATTGACTTTCATTCATTTCTGGATAGGGGCAGCCAGAGGGTTTGCAGCGATTGCTGGGTTCTCCCACGTCCAGGGTGCAATAGACTGTACACATGTGGCCATCAAGGCGCCAGCAGGTCAGCCGGGTGCCTTCGTCAACAGGAAGGGCTTCCACTCCATGAACGTGCTGATAGTGTGTGACCATAGGATGCAGATTCTGCAAGTCTGTGCAAGGTACCCAGGCAGCTCCTATGACGCATATATCCTGAGACGCTCCCAGGTACTGAGGCTATTCAGTGCTCCAGCCTGACTGGATGGATGATTGCTGGGTGACGAGGGCTATCTCTTGGAAAGGTGACTTATGACGCCTCTCCATGACCCAAGAACAGAGGCAGAGCAGCAGTATAACAGGAGTCATGGTTCCACAAGGGTGGTGATAGAGAGAACCATAAGTCTTCTGAAGATTCGCTGCCGATGCCTGGACCGTTCAGGGAGAGCACTACAACACCCTCCAGAGTGGGTGTCACTGATCGTGGTCACATGCTGCGCTCTCCTCAATCTGGCTCTGGCAAAGGGGGACCCAGAGGAGGAAGAGGATGTTGACGCAGCTACACAGGCCACAGATGATGAGTCCAGTAGTGAGTCAGAAGAAGAGCACGGTGAGGAGAACGCTGAGGGCATGGAGGCAGACCTCTGTAACCTCCAGGGAGGCAGGGACACCGGGAACACCTTGATCCAACGCTCCTTCAACTAGGCTACCAAATAAGCATTACCACCTCGTGCCAGGGCTACCACCTCATCCCGGATGTCTGAAATGACCCTTTCCTTTGACCCCAAAGTCCACTCGGTGCCTGTGCAATAATGTTTCAAGCCAGCCACGTTCAGCATTACATACTGGCCTACCCTGCACCACATTAAATAAGAAAGGTGAAGCATATTCAGGCCATTACAACAAAAGAAAATTTATCTCATGTTGACAGACCAAACAAATGAACAGAACCTTCTCTGGTCTTCAACCGCAGGCCAGTAAACATAAACAAAACATTGCACAACAGAAGATTATCTGTGAACAGTCCCTCTTGTGCTCATGGTGCCTTAAACTTATGTTTGCAAGTGCTATGTCTTGGCGCTCCCCCCTCGCTGGCACCGGCATTGGAGACAGCCTGCTGACTCTGCTGTCCTGTTGGCCTTGAGGACCTTGGCGATTGTCCTCTGGCCTGTGGAGCCTGTGCTGGTCCTGCTGGGAGGAAGCGGTCAGTTCCACAGCTGGCATCTCCCCAGTCACAGCAGCCTCATCAGATTCCACAGTCACTGGCTGAGGGGTGGGGGAGCTTCTGCCATCATCCAGAGTACCCTGAGAGGAGCCCGCAGAGATGGCAGGTGGCTCGTGCGCCAATGTGATGTTGCTCTGGACCTCCCTGCTCACCATTGATGGACGGGCACCTAGCTGGGATACTGGATGGCCCATCTATCTCCATCTCCAACACTGACACTGACCACCTGAGGTCAGTGCCTATGTGAGGGGCTTGCAGGTCCAAGCGCAACCCTAGGGACCCCTGATTCTGTGCCTGGAGCTGTCTCTCCATGAGAGTCGCCACTCTCTCAATGGAGGAGGCAGTGTGCTCGGCCATGAGGGTCATCGCTAATGCTCCGCATGGACTCCTCCACGACAGAGACCATTGCACGCATACCCTCATGGATCTCTGCCTGATCCTCCCGGACATCTCACTGGACATCCAGCATCTGCCGCCTAATAGACGACTCCAGAGGCTCATCATCTGCCTTTGACTCAGCATTGTCCTGGTCTCCAGCAGCCCTCCAACTGCTGGAGCCCTGGGCCTCCATCTGCACCTCAAGTGAGTGTCAAGTGCCCTCACCGCTGTGCACCGGCATTCTAGCCACCAATCTAACTCCCACAGAGGTGCTGGTATCTGCGCTGGTGCCTGGTTCAGAGTGTGGGTGTGATGCAGGTGCATCTGGAGCCTGGCAGTCCTCTGGCGTCAGGGGTGGCCCTTCGGGGTCCTGCAATTGGGTGCATGGTGGAAAATCTGAGCGAGAACAATGACATGTCATTAGTTTAAGTCATCACCTGTCACTGTGTATGCCAGGCACCCTGGTGAGACAATGGAGATCTGCATCATGGTGCCATCGTCTTTCAATGATCAATGGGGAATCCAGTCTGAAGGCTCCCATCAATGTGAGACTACACAAGAATGTTTGCACCATCCGAAACTCTCACCTCTGTGCACTGCACTCTTACCTTCGTCTGACACCCCAGCCTCTCCGTGGCCGGATGACCGAGGTGTGTGCCGGCTCTCCAGCTCCAAGGCCTCCTGCTCATACCTTGTGAGGATTAGGAGATTTTTGAGGGCCTCTGCCGATCTGCAACCATTTAATGTTGTTATGGGCCATCTTCTCCTGAAAGGGCAGAGGAGCATTGATTAGTCCACTCTCTACCTGCAGCGCCATTGCAGCCTGGCCAACCCCATCTTGCAGGGCACATCCGAGTCATGGCTTTCGAGCCACAAGGCACTCGGTCCAAGCAGCCAGGGCTCACGCCCTTGGCCAGCTTCGGCGCCATTGACAGTAGGCACTCCGACTCTAACACCCCTGAGCTCCACGGTGGTGGGGGGGCAGGGGGGCAGCCAGACCTTAACACTTCAACATGCTGATCCATGACAACATGGTACTCATCCTTCCTGAGTGCAACAGGTCATTAAACCTCTTGCGGCACTGGACCAGTCGCCGGGTCACCATTGGGCCCGGCGGCCAACAGGCCCCCGCCCCCGCTCGGTTAGGGACCAATCGCAGGGGATGGTCCATTTCCCGGCCTCTCCCGGGCCCACCGACCCCGCCTGCAGAACTCAAAATTCTGCTCTGTGTCTGTCAGCTATTTCTTCCTTGCTCATTCTTTCCTTCAATTGATTTGTCATATTGAAAGACCTGACAACGTGGTGTTTTGTATAATTTTTGAAGCTGCTAAGCTCGCTTGTAGTTCATCATTTCCCTGCCTAAGACTTGGCATTACAACATATCTTCCCTAAAGGAATAAATCTTGTTCTCTTTGAATCACGTATCCAGGTCTCTGCCACGCTGAGGTGAAAAGTGCATCGCTTGTTATTTAATCCTTGAAGTTTTTGTTTACGGTAGGTTTTGCACATTTGTTTTTGATAGGCAGGCAAGATCATTCATGAATTTGGTAACCATGTTTTCAACAGATGTGCGACTGCTTAGAAAGATCTCTCACGTGAATTGTCTGAAATGGAGACCATATTAGATGGTCAGCAATAATAGACAGGAAATTAAGCATCAAATACAAATCAACAGTCATTCATTACAGTCCTAGAGCTTAGCTGGAAGGCCAGTCAGTTGGTGCTTTCAGCGCCTTGCCTGCTTTCTGCAGTCATCATGTGGCACAGCACCTCCCACCAGTACAGAAGCCCACCTACGAGCTGATTCATAAGCAGAGGACAGTTGGAAGACTGCTTCACCAGATACAAATTACAACTTATATTTTATAAACACAAGCAACTGACAAATGCTTTTTTCACAATTGATTAACAGAGACCTGCCTTTTAGATACTTTCATGAAAGATTAATGTAAACATTTAAAGATAGTTGCATTATTGTATCACAAGTTAATGACATTAGCAAATTCGGGTTTTAAGTGTACACAAGAGGTCATTGGATTTATGGCTTTACTAATCTTATCCCTGACACGACTCTCTATTTAAAAGCTAAGAAGGAAGTTAAAATCAACCTTAATGTTTTGTGGAGGTGACAAAAGCAGCTACGAGCACCTGCAGAACATCACTTTGTTTATATTTTAGCTTAAAACTTTGATATCTTCAGTCATACTAGACTGTGTTACAAATGTGGTAGACAATAACATTACAATTCACAGCTAACCTGAAATTATTTAAAATATCAGAAGAGGTCAGTGAACTGGATGAATTTGTGACCCATTAAAAGTTGAAGGTAAGCCAAGCAGATAATATCATGTCAGTCCTTAAAGCTGTAGTATCTTGCATGGTGGAGCCTTATAAAATGCTGCTTCCCAATGTTCAAAAATCAAACATGCACAATGTTCTATTTTACACACTCCAGCTTTCTTCCAAGATCCTGTATACGTTTAACCATTTTACCTCTGCAAATTGTGATGTCTATTGAATGCACTCTTGTTGTCGTGTCATGCTAAGTCTGATCAAACATGTCTTTTAGTTGTACTGTATTTTGAGAATATTTGTTTAAAGTTCAAAAAATAAGGAAAAATATTTATAATTCCTAAATTTGTTTTTTTTAATGTGGAAGGAATGAAACGTTAATGGTGGGAATTTAAACATGGGGCAGAATCTTCTGTTTGGTGTATGGCGGAGGGCCCTGCACGCCAACGCGTAAAATGACATGCGTGACGTCGGGTGTGCATCCCGATGTCACCGCGCGTCATTCTGATCTTCCATTCGGCGGGCGCGCACTGGAGTCGACTGCGCACCCGCTGGACTGTCAAAGGCCTGTTAAGGCCATTAATAAAACAATTAACCCAATTGAGAAAGCTGCCCATCCAACCTTAAGGCTGGCGGGCAGGCAAAGAGCCCAGGCGGACTTCGCATTTTCCCTGAAACCTCATCCACGGGCGGGATGAGGTTTCATGAAGGATTTATTAATGAAATAAAAGTTTTTATCAAAATTCATAAACAAGTCCCAGCTCATGAGGGGACATGTCTGAATCATTTTATTTTTTATTTTTTTTACAACTTTACAACTGCACTGAATCTCCTTGAGGCAGCTCCGTGCAGTCGATCGCAGGTGCCGATCAGCTCCACGCCCGCCCACGCTGGCTCCCAACCAGTCCGCCCGACGGGGAGAAAATTCTCCCTGTAGTCTACCTGCTGAAAAACTGATTTGTCGGGTGCAACACTCATCTTACACACTCCCTGGTTTTGCTCATGATTGACACAAGCAGAGGAAATGCGAGGATTCTTCCAAATTATCAAGAAGATACATCCAAAGGAGGTTGAATGATGGCAATAAAAAAGATTGCTTATCATTTAGCGCCTGGACTATGCCAGCTAGCTGGCCAATAGTCCCGGGTCCTTGTTCCAGTTTGAGGGCTGGTTCTCATTAAAATTCAGTCAGCCCGCTGCAGGTGAAAACAAGCACTTAGGGCAGACTGTCGGCTCTGGATCTCTGCAATATCAGGTGACCCAGCTCCCTTTGGGCTTGAAGAAAGTAAGTCCATGAGCGGAGTGGAGTTCCCAATCATGGAGGTGCAGGGGAACCCAGAGTGCAGCAGCCCAAGCTGGTTTTTTGGGAGCCTGGTGGAGTTGTGGGCACCCCGTCCATGACTGTCCTTAAATGGAGAATGGTGAGTCCACTTAAACTACAAATTGGGGTCCCATGTATGTCATAGAACACCAACTTGCATTTTAAATGGGCCTGCTGCCTGACTCAGGCTGCACTCTGGCTGTGCAGTGGTAGACTCAGACAAGGATTGCAGTGGACACAACAATGGCAGGAATGGGGTGAGTGGCCTTATAATTACCCCATTACATCAGTGTTTATTTATGTTATGTTCGTGCTCTTAGTGGCAAGAGCTGCAGTGTGACATGAGTTGATGTATTCACGCCAACTATACTACTCAGCAAATTTAAATAGGCTTTCTAAAACCACCACAACTCTTACCAACCACAATTAAAAAAATATTGAACTCATTTGTATGGAGAACAAATTACACAGGGGAGAAACATTATCAAATACACTCACACCCACACAAGATGCACTCCCACACTACTTGTTCCAAGTGTGCTTATGAGAAAAATAAAGTCAATTAAGCTGAGCCAGATCTATGGACTGCTGCTTACTCATAACCAACCATTGGTTTTCGAATTTAGATGATCACACTGGGGCAATGTTTTCATCAATCACACACACTCGCACTAATCTAAGTGCAGATGGAAAGTATGGGGAGCAAATCATTGTAATTAGTTTTTCTAAGGGACTATTCCTATACTATAGATCAAAATGCACTAAATTGTTTTGTTCTTTTTACTTTGAGTCCTGTATCACCAAAATCTTAGTATACATTTTACTTAATTATAAGTGGAGGAAAATTTGAGGCCCCATCATATTGCAGGGTGGCCAAACCCTTTCTCATTTAGTGTGTTTTACCAACATTTCATTCCAAGAACCACAGTGAAGATGATTTTCTTTTGTTTACGAATCTTCTCATAATTTTCACGCTTTCTTCTCAAGACTTCTCTTTGTCACAGTGCCAGGGATGTCAGTTGATCTTACAAAATGGTTACAAAATGTGTAAGTCTTGAAAGTGAATGTGAACAAGCCAATCAGAACCACGACAGGACCTACATTCCTTATCCAATTTCCACAATTGTAGTGCCTCTGCTGTCAGCTCAGTTTGGGTCAGCTAATTCAGCATACAGCGAAGATGACATCCAGGACCTTCCTGGTCTGCATGGCTCAAGTGAATATCAGATAACCCCACTGAATCATCAGGGGAGTTGTGAGGAAGTTCCTTTAGATTTAAGGTCAAGATGCCATGCACAGGGAAATTAACTGGGCAGTTGCAAACATAAAGTCCAGATCCCTTATGATTTTGAACACCTCTATCACACCTCATCTCAACCTAGTGTGATGTGAGATTCAAGCACATGGACTGCACAACGGTTATAAAACAGGGATCCTTTATTCCACTGGCATCAAATCTTTATGAACATTAATGGCAAAGCTGAACCTAAAGGAACAAACTATTTACAATGAATGTTCATGGTTGATGCTCCAGATCCACCATCTAGTGCTTAACTCCTGATCTTTAATCAGCTGGGTAGCAGAGTTCAATTGGTGGAGCTCCTGTAGCTAACTTTCCATGATCATGTGACCCAGATTACCTCATCTCCTGGACACAAAGGTGGGCTTCTTCCCCTCGTAGCCTCTCGGATACAGGGGTGCTATCCAGGCGGTCCACCCAGGTCTCCAGCAGCTGTTTTGTGCCCCACTGCCACTTCCCGCAACTCTCCAGCCAGTCAGAGACCCCAGTCTGCCTCATTTGAGGCCTTGGCACCTCAACACGGTGATCCACCAGCCTTGAACTGCTACTGCAGCTCCTTGCTGCAGCCTTGCTCTCTCGCTCTCCCAGCCTTCCCACAAAGCTTCTGGACCCTCCTTCTTCACGAGCCTGCACTCCAGGCTCAGGCCCTGCCCCCAGCTCTCTTCAGCCCGCACCCCAGGCTCAGGCCCTGTCCCCAGCTCTCTTCAGCCCGCACCCCAGGCTCAGGCCCTGCCCCCAGCTCTCTTCAGACCGCACTCCAGGCTCAAGCCCTGCCCCCAGCTCTCTTCAGCCCACACCCCAGGCTCAGGCCCTGCCCCCAGCTCCCTTCAGCCCACAATCCGGATTCCGGCCCTGTCCCCAGCTCACTTCAGCCCGCACCCCAGGCTCAAGCCCTGCCCCCAGCTCTCTTCAGCCCACACCCCAGGCTCAGGCCCTGCCCCTAGCTCCCTTCAGCCCACAATCCGGATTCCGGCCCTGCCCCCAGCTCTCTTCAGCCCACAATCCGGATTCCGGCCCTGCCCCCAGCTCTCTTCAGCCTGTGCTCCACGAGCTTAGGCACTGCCCCAGCTTGCTGAGGACTCCGGCTTTTGTCCTGAGAGGGGCCCCCCAGGCTGACTGACTCCTGTGCTCGGTGTCCTCCTGGGCTGGCAAACTCCACTGGCTGGGACCTAGTGCCCTGCAGGGAATGCCCCTGTGGGCAGGGCCTGGCCTCTGGCCCTCTCAGAAGCTGGAGGTTGGGAGACCGAGGGCCCGCTTACCTCCCCCACTACACTAGCATCTCCAACCTATCCACTGAAGTCCCTCATCCCTGGACCCATTCTCGTATATCTTTTCTGCCCCTTTCTAAAGCCTTCACATCCTTTCTAAGATATGATGTCCAGAGTTAGGCAGAATGATCTAGCTGAGTTTGAATCTCTGTTTTATCTACATTCAGCATAACTTTCCTGCTTTTATACACGATGGGTTGAATTTTTTTGTTGGGGGGAGGGTGGAGCGGGAGCAGGCGCGGACCCGATTGCCGCTCGCGATCGGGTCGATGACGCCATTTTACACGGACAGGTCAATTAAGGCCAGCCCAGAATACTTCACGACTCCCGTGCATAGCGGGAGTGGGCGGGCAGCAGCGGGCACGCTCAGCCTGCCGGGTCCAATGGCGACCCAGCGGCCTGTATAAAGGAAGGCCTGGCAGCCTTGGAAAGGCTACTTGCAATGGCTGGGTGAAGGGCTGTGCGGAGGGGCAATGAAGTTCATGCCAGGCCGGAGGGTAGGGCGGGGGGGCCAGTGTGTCCCTCGTTTTTCTGATGACTGCCTTGCTGCCCTCCTCGAGGGGGTGTCAGAATGGCGGGAGGTGCTAGTCCCCCAGGACGGGAGGAAGAGGCCCCCCCCCCACATGACGAAACGTGCCTGGGAGGAGGTGGTGGAGGTGTTGAGCTCCCGCGACGTGGTGCGGCACACCTGGATCCAGTGTCGCAAGTGCTTCAATGAGTTGTTGCGCTCTGGAAGGGTGAGGACAATGTTGGCATTGGGCACTTAACCCAGCAGGTCGGCTTTCCCTCCTGCTGCACCCCCCACCCCCAAGTCCGAGTGCAGTGACTGCATCGAATCATTGCCGGCATGTGTCCTTCGCTGGGTGGGCCAGCAGATATTGCCCATGCTGAGGTCAGCCTGAGAGGATGATGAAATGTGTTTTGCCCCCACAGCATGTGTTACATTGAGTCCCACATGACTGGTTTGGGGGCTACCTGGAGGAGCTGCACCTAGGCTGTGCTTGAACTGCAGGACATGTCCAAGTCAGGGTGATGAGATGCTGGGAGGGGAGCTTCAAGGTGGTGTGGCAACGAACCATCTGCTGCCCTCTGCACTCCACGTGCTTGCGCCTCCTTGCTATGGAAGGATATACCGTGTGGTACCTAATGTGATGTAGGCAGCATATGTCCAAGGGAGGGGGTGGGGAACAGGTCTAGCACCTTTGTGTGAGTGTCCAGCAGCAGCGGGGTGAGGAGGCACTGGAGCCCTGATATGTCCCACTCTGGTTGGGGGTTGGCCGTGCGTGAAGCGAGTCCATGTGCAATTTGCACTAATCAATGTTTGTCTCTCATTTTCAGGAGAAGAATGCTCATAACGTGGCAGAGCGTGTGAAGACTGGCGGCAGCCAAGCGCAGATCACCATTCTCAGCCGGTTCGACGTTAACTGATCCACTGTCCCTGTTCTTCCTTTCAGCATCATCGAAGCAGGGCCGGGAGGAGGAGCAGCAGAGGTCCCCACTCACACCTGTGGGGCCTGAAGTCTCACCAGCGTCACACCATTTCTGCGAGGCAGTCACCAGCACAGATACTAGCACCTCAGTGGGAATTTGAACATCGGCTAATGTCCCGGGGCACAGCAGTGAGGACACTTCACACTCGCTGGAGGAGCTGACAGAGACAGAGTGTGCCCATGGCACCAGCAGTCGGAGGACTGCAGGGGACCAGGCACATGCTCAGTCAGTGCCTGATGATGTGCTTCTGGAGTCGTCCACGATGCAGCAGGGGCAGGAAATTTGGCCAGGTGTGTGGGAGCATCTGGGGGAGATACATGAGGCTAAGCTTGGCTTGGTCTCCATGGTGGAGGAGTCTACGCGGACGATCGCTGAAGCAATGAGCCACATGTCCGAGTGCCATGCGTCCTCCATGGAGAGAATGGCGACTCTCGTGGAGAGTCCAATCAGGGTTTCCTGGGGATGCGCTCTGCCCAGCAAGCCTTCACATCGGCATTGATCTCAGCTGGTCAATGCCAGTGTGGGAGTGGGTCTGGGCATCAAGTTTCCTAGTGCGGTGCCCATCCATCCACAGTGAGCAGGGAGGTCCGAAGTGACCTCACATCAGCGCAGCAGTTGCCTGGTGTCTCTGCAGGGTGCTCCAGATGAGGCCGCCCCTCTCCCAGTGACCGTAGCATCCAGTAAGGCTGTGATGACTGGGAAGATGCCAGCTGTGGAACTGGCAGCTCCCTCCCAGGCGGGGCCAGCACAGGCTCCACAGGCCAGAGGACGACCGCCAAGGTCATCAAGGCCAACAGGACAGCAGAGTCAGCAAGCTGGCTCAGATGCCACTCCGAGCGATGGGGCAGCAACAAGACATAAACATAAGGCACCTTAGGCACAGCACGGGTTTTTTACTGGGGTTTTTTTGTTGGCCCGAGATGAGGTCTTTATGATTTGTTCTGTTTTGTAACACTATTGTCTTTTTTTTGGAATAAGTTGGTTTACTTGGCATATTAAATTCAGATATGTCACCATGGCTGAGGGTGCCTCTTTTCTTCTGCATGTGGATGGTTTCCAAAAGTGTAATGAGTGCTTTGTTGGACACTCAGCTTTATTAACAAGGCCCTTAGTGACTGTTCCTAACCTGGCAGATTTTGCACTTAGGTGTCGAGTATGGAGCCTACAGCCCAGGCTTGTCCTGATGGTCCATCTGTGGCGTGTGAGCTGAAGGTTCATTGGATTAAAGCCTCTCGGGTGTCCCTGCACCCCTGGAGTATGCCCGAGTCAGTGTCTATCCCGTCATCATTTCCCTGTGCGTGTTGACCCTCGGACCCACTGCTGGACTCATTGTGTGCAGCCGCAGCCACTGCGTCGATGTCTTCATCATCCACAGCGTCCCCCCTTTCCAGCGCAAGATTGTGGATAGTGCAGCATGCAACCACTATCACCGACATACGATCAGGGGGGTATTGGAGTGCACCCCTGAGCGGTCCAGGCATTGGAAGTGCATCTTGAGAAGACCAATGGTTCTCTCCACCACAGCCCTTGTGGAGGCGTTGCTCCTATTATACCGCTGCTCAGCTTCTGTTCTTGGGTGGCGGAGAGGCGTCATGAGCCACCTTCTGAGGGGATAGCCCTTGTCGCCCAGCAGCCATCCATCCAGCCGGGCTGGAGCACTGAAGAGCCTCGGCACCTGGGAGTGTCTGAGGCTGTAGGTATCATGGGAGCTGCCTGGGTACCTTGCACAGACTTGCAGAATCTGCATCCTGTGATCACACACTATCTGCACGTTCATGGAGTGGAAGCCCTTCCTGTTGACAAAGGCACTGGGATCACCTGCTGGTGCCTTGATGGCCACATGTGTGCAGTCTATTGCACCCTGGACGCGGGGGAAGCCAGCAATGGCCGCGAAGCCTCTGGCTCACTGTATCCGGTTTGCCTGGTTTCCAACGATAGTGGATGAAGGTCAATGCACACCTGAACAGAGCGTCTGTAACCTGCTTGACACAAGTGTGGACAGCTGATTGGGAGACACCGCAAAGATCACCCACCGAGCCCTGGAAGGAGCCAGAGGCATAGAGGGCAGCTGTAGCCTTCAGAGCCACTAGCATGGGGTGTCCACCCACACAGTTAGCAGAGATCTCAGGCCCAATCATCTGACAGATATAGTTGACTGTCTCCCTTGAGAGACACAGCCTCCTTCGGCACTGCACCTCAGACATATTGAGGTAGCTGCTTCGCTGCCTGTATACCCTGGCAGCAGGATAGTGAAGTCTTCTGTGGGCCCTTCTGCCTTGGACTACCTCTTGGCCCTGCGCCCCTTGTGCCTGCGCTTGACCTCCCAAAGGTGGCTCCCCTGGATGTGCACTCCTGGCCTCCTCCCCCTTCTAGCCCTCCCTTCCTCCTCAGAGGAGCTGCCTCCAGTGGACAGATCAGCTCCCATTCCCAGGCTAAGGGAAGGCTTCCTGAAACTTGCAGGCCCAGAAAAGATTACTCACTGCAGAGTGCTGACCTGAAGGTTAAGAGTCCAGAAAAAGCAGCTGGTATGTGTTTTGAAGCATTGCAGTTCACACAGGCAAGTTTCAATCACTTTGAAAAATAAACACTTGACAGAGCACACTCGTGACCCCAGTGAGCCCTCTTATCCCGCCCGTGGATGAGGTTTATACAAATGTGCCCTACCCGCCTGCCCGTTGCGCCCATGCGCCGACCTGAAGATTGCACGGGCACCGAAAAATCGGCGTCAATTGGCACCTCAAGTGGCCCGTTAATAAATGGCAGGTGTGCATCGGATATCATCGTGTGCCCGCCCAACGAAATATCGCGAAGGCGCGCAGTCACGTCAGGGCGCTCGCCCAACATCAGCACACGTCATTTTATGCGCAATTGTGCTGAGCCGGCCCCTGCATGCCAACAGGAAAATTCTACCCTATGTGCAGAACACTCTCGATCCCATTGGGGGGCCAGGCTTGAAGGCTGGACCACAAAGAAATTTTTATGTGAGGACATTGAGTCAGCAGTACAAGACATTCCCTCTTCTAGGCAATTTTGCCAGAGGTGAGTCCTCAAAGGCAGTAGCTACCCATCTAGTAGCAGCACAGGTATCCAATTCAAACATTTAAGTGCCCAATTGTGAGCAGACTTGAGAAACCAGCAGGATCTTCCCGGAAGCGGATTTGTGCCCTGCTGAGGCCAAAGCTGGCAGGTGCCTGGAGGCAATTGGCAGTTGGATGTGGGTCCCCCAAGGCCTCTCTGAATTGCCCCCCAGTGGGACCCCAACCATCAGCGAGTCACTGGTGTGGCTGTAGGCCATCCTGTGGAGGGGTTTCTCCTCCAAAGTGGTGGCCTGGAAGCTGTGGACAAATGTGGTTCAAAGAAGTAAATATCTCTTCAGAAGGCACCTCAAGCTGCAAAATTGCACCACAGGCCCCATCCTGCAATGGCAACACCCACCTCTGTCAGTGGGACTACCATCCTTCCAAGGATGCAGGGCACCAGACTGGGCCTTAGAAACCTGTCCTTGATTGAACAGCAGGCCAGGAGGGGACCATATATATATTAATAGGGGTTGGGCCTGCCACCTCAGGAAACAGTGCGGCGTCAGCCACAAGGGCTGCCAGGTGTCAAAGCGGGCTGTGCAAAAGTTCGGTCTTGGTGCTCGGGCACTTTATCCCGGCTGTAAAAAAAAAACAAAAATCAGCCCCCTTGCCCTCACCCCTCACACCCCCTTACACATCCATTCACTCCACATAACCTATCAATGCCAACTCATGCCACCTCATTCCCCACCCATCCCTATGGCCCCTCATACCCTTCATGCCAACCTATGCCCCTCTACCCAACCATGACTTCTCATACCCCTATAACAATCTATGCTCCTCTATCCACCCTCCTCATGGTACCTCTAATGATCCCATGGCCCTTTATAGCCCCTCTGCCAACCTAGTGCCAACTCATGTCAACCCATTCCCTCTACCCATCACCCTTTCCACTTACACCCCCCATGCCAACTCACCCAGTATCCACCATGGGCAGACCCCAGGAACTGTCCAGCGATGAAATAAAGTTCTGCGTCTATTTTAGACTTTATTTTAAAAAACACTCTCATTAATAAAAATCCATTCATTATATTTCCTTATATTCTTCAATTACTTAATCCCTTATGAATGCAAACATTTCATTCAAGTGCTTAATCCCTTATAAAAACAAACACTTGTATTCATAGCCTCACATAAAAGACTTCATAATATCTTGGAGCTGTCAATCAAACTGTGAACTGTCAGGCACTGCACTGTGATAGTGATATGTTGTGAAATATGTCTTGCAGCACATATCCTATAATGATAACCCCCAGGCTTATGTCAACAGACAGAGTTAAAAATCAAAAACTGATTTGTTTTAAACTGCAAACTGTTTTTTTATTTAAAGAGCAGGAGATTTGATATTTCGTCAGTTCCAGTGAATTCATCCACTTTTTACGCATATTTATGTCTACCTTTAAAAACCCCAAAGGGCACTTATTATTTCCCAAAGAGCACCTTACATTTCCCAAAGGGAACCTTACCTCTCCTAAAAGACACCTTACCTCTCCCAAAGGGGCCTGTGGACCTACCACAAAGTGATACCTGGACCAATCCATAAGGGGACCCTAGCTCTCCAAATAGCTCTGGTAGCTTTTCTCCAAAGCTCATGGCTTGAACTACCCAACCCAAAATCCGGCAAGATCTGAAATCCGGCAGTCTTGGTCCCAAGGTTGCCGGTTTTGAGACATTGTACCTGTACTCATTTGGCATGTTAGCCATGCCCTGTCCCTCCATACTTTGTCATAACCTCAGGTAAATTTTGATAAAAGATTGGCAGGCAAAACTATAATGGAACAATGCACATCCTTTAAAGAAATGATATTTCAGGTACATTCTTATAAGGGTGAAAGGTAGGGCAACCAAAGCCAGAGCTCCCTGGATGATGAAAGAAATAGAGAGTAAGATGAAGCAGAAAATGGGGGGTATGACAGATGTCAGGTTGATAATACATGTCAGGCTAAATATAGAAAGTTCAGATGAAAAGTGGAAAAGAAAATATGAGAGGCTAAGGCAGAGTATTAGAAGAGGTTAGCAGCTCTCCTTTACTCTCCTTTACTATCCTTTTACTATTTATATGTCGGGGACTTTTGATCCCCTTTTACGTTAGCTGCCAGTTTCTTCCCTGACTGATACTTGATCCACTTGGCCCACCTCATTCCCCAGAACCAGATCCAATAATGCATCGCACTTCATTGGGCCGGGAACATACTGAAGAAAATTCTTCTGAACACACTACAGAAACTTTTCCTTCTTGATATTACTATCTTAGTCTAAACTGGGATAATAAAAAGTCTCATATTATCACTATTTAGTCTTTTCACCACTATGTTAGAACATTCTCATGGTTCTTGTTTAACTCTACTGAATTTCTGATATCAGTTTTCAAAAAAGGACTCTTCATTTTAATTGAAATGGTGAAATTCAGCACCAATCCAATGGAGGTCCATGGTCGCTAATGCCTTCTTAGGGCACAGTACTTGAAGGTGGTGGTATTCAGCAGAAATCTTCTCAAGCTCCTACTAAACCTTTCTCCAATGGTGAAACATCCACTGACAGTTGTCTGGAAGAAAATGGATTTATTCATCTGAACAAAAAAACATTCTAGAAGAACATAAGAAGTATCTTTTTGTAATTGCAAATTATTTATTTAACGAAACAAAGTCTTTATCAGTCTGGTGAATAAAAGTTCATAAATGCCTGGTGAAACTTCCATTTCTGCTGCATTGAATTTTTGCAGCTGTTACACACTCATTGACTTATCAGCACATTTTTATAGTCATTCAAACCATCAAAAAAGGCACGAGTTTGCTGCTCCAGATTACTAATGGTCATAATGTGAAAGATTTTGCCAATGATCTCACACCAGAAAGCTTTACAGGTTTATGGTGCTCAATTCAAAGTAAACGGTGTGTGTGGGAAGGTTTAGTCAACTTAATCTATTTTTTAGCAGTCCAATTGAGAAATAGGAAAGCACATGTTATATTCCAAATCACCATTTGGAAATGAAGTCATTGGTCCGACGACGTACTAAGGATGACCAAGTAAGCTGTTGTGTTGGATATCTGATTCGCATCAATGCAAACTAAACTGATCCTACTTAACTCAGCACTGAAATGAAACTGTTAATGTGACTATGTCCCATGTAAAGATGAATGGGAGAAATTGAAATTTCCTAGATGCTGTTTCTATTTGTAGAAAAGTACTATTTGGCTTTAGATAACATAGGTGTGATTTTCCAATTGGCAGCTAAACCCAATGGTAGTGACATTTTCTATCCATAAAAAGCAGTAAATGAATAATCACTGAGTGTCCAATTTATCCCGCAACTCAAAGTTTCTGGTAGAGAATTACCAATGGGATTAATTGAAGGATAATTGTACAACTGACCTGCCACTGATTCTGCTTTTATATTGGTATTGTCATTAACAAAGAGAAAATCAAACAGAAACTGTCTTTATCACGGTCAACACCAAAAAAGATTCCTTCCGTGCCTCTTTGAAATTTTGTTGTGGTACTGAATTAGAGCTCTAGCTGTGCATGACATACATCTAAACCAAAAAAAAATATCCTGCTCCTTTTTTAAGGCAGCGAACTGCCTATGTGGGTAGAATTACTGATCACTTTTTTTTGGTATTCTTTAACAGTCACATTATGGCTTTTGAAATGTGATCTCCTAAATGTGATCGAGGTCTAATAGTTTCTAATAGCATAGTAGTGAGAGAACAGCCAAGGTACATCCCTCACAGTTGAGTTTTGGTCACACCAACCAAAAGTTGCTATGTTCCTAGACATCATACTTGAAAAATTTGGATTGAATCTTCTGAAATCTGAGTGAAGTAGATCCAGGTGCTGCTATCATCACCTGCAGATACTTGTAACTCTATTGTCTTCTGCAGTTGATTCTAGTTAGAATAGACAGTAATGTTCTTGGCACCAGCATCTCATTCCTCCAGCTGGTGCTTGCTGCTATCTAATAGGAAAGTCAATTTTTCAATGGTCAAAACATCCTCATACATCTCAGCACCTCATCCAATACAGCATAAATATTGGCTGAAGGATTGGTTTCTTGGATGATCAGGTTCAAAAACAATCTAGCAGCAATTACTGACTGACCAGAGGCCAAGGTATATTTCTAAAATATCCTTACAGGCATCGGCTATCCTTGTTGACTTGGTCAAACATGGCCAGTTTGTAGGTCATTTTTAAAATGTTTGTTTTATGGATTACAACAGATGAGAAGATCTTTGAGAACACTCCTTTGAGGAAACACTAACTTGCCACTAGGAGCTATTCTGCTCCACTGAAAACTAAAAAACTGAAAGTTGGTTGGTATGTTCTTCTTCTCTTCGGTGTAAACTTACCAATCATACACAAGGATTGGTGAAACAATGATGTGGTTTCTTTATTTGAAGTTAAGACTGTGTACAGATAAAGTTCACTGGGAGCTAAGTATAATACATCTGCCTTCTATCGCTGCTGCTTGCAGACTGCCTACAAGTCATGGGATTAATACATCATATCCTGTCGAGATGGTAATGGTTTGACAGTAGTTTAAGATATGCTCCCTTAAAGATATATGCACATAACATCACAACGTCCCTTTTTTCCTAACTAAAGGTTTAACTTTAAAGAATCAAACTATTACATGACAACAAAAGAAAATAACATTGGGCAGGATTTTCTCTTCGTTGGGTGGGCACGACTGGTGGGCCCGGGAACGGTCACGAAATGGACCGCCACCCGGATCGGGCCCCGCATACAATTTCACGCTGTCTGGCCAATTAACGGACAGCCAGCGTGAAAGGCGCACTGAGAGTCTCAGCGCTGCCATGGTGGTGTCGGGAGGAGGGCGAGCACGGGAGTCTGCCCATGCGCTGGGGAACGAGCGCTGACAGCTACCTGAGAGCACAGAGCTGCCTCAGAGAGCTGAAGATTTGGACAAAGGAAAATAAAGCTTTAATAAATGATATAAACGTGTGACTCAGTCACATGAGGAGGACATGTTTAAAATGAAGTTTTTCACTCACCTTTGGAAACCTCATCCCACCCATGGATGGGGTTTCATAAAAAATGCAAAGGGCACCTGGCCTTTTCGCCCACCTGCCAACCATAAGGTTGGACGGACAGCGAAAAATACAAAGTAATTAATTGCTTAAGAGCCTTCATAGGCCTTTAAATTGTTGGTGGGCGTGCTGCCGACTCTCGTGCGCACGCCGACCGACCGAAAGATCGCGAGAGTACACGATGACGTTGGGACACTCGCCCGACATCATCGCATGAGATTTTACGCCCGATTGGGTCGGGCCTGCACCCGCCCGACGAACATAAAATCCTGCCCATTCTGTCTGAATGTACTCGAACACAGAGCAATAAATCTACAAGTCTCCAAAATATATCAGCACTTTGCTTATCTATCCAGCTTTAGTTATGGTGATCTTTGCTGGAGGCTGCTGTAAGCGTCTTAGACCATGTTCTGCGTGCTACTGGACTGCTTGGTGTTTCTGGTGTGATACTATTCTGATTGGCATCTGTTTCCTTGCACTATCATGCCGTTTGGTGTTCGTACTTGGTACAACCTTGGTTCTGGGCACATATAGACAATTTCTGATGGATTCCGTGTGCCATCAGTTGGGTGTTGCACTCAAACATTCTGTCCAATGTTCAGGTTGGGTAATTCATTGCCTGCATGCTGGCTATGAGCATCTTTAAACTTCCCCTGTTTTTTAAGTAGTATATCATGTACTCCTGGGAGTATCAACGCATGATGACTGGGGAGGTTTGTCCTCACTTGTCTGCTGAATACAGTAGTAATTCTGCATTGGTTCTGCAGTATGGAGTTTGCAGGCTTGAAATGGATATACATATTCAGTTCATACACTGTTGTGTAGCCAGTTGGCTGATGATCTGTGTTGCAGAGTTAGGTGACCTTCACCCAGTGTAACCACAGGGTTTCCAATGGTGCCCCTTGTGGTCTGTGTTCTTTGCCATTGTCTTGACAATACCATGGATGGTGACCAAGTACAGATCCTCTCACACTCGTAGGCCTATGATTACTGGACTTGTGGTGTCCAAAATATAGAATATCGGGGGTGACCAAAGTGAGTTTTTATATTGACACTTGAGTCTGATGGATCCCAAGGATTGTATGCGGTGAGTTTGGCAGTGGTTGGTTGAATCATCGCTTCTGTGGGTACATACGTCTCAGTGTACGAAGTGGAAGGATATTTGTACCTTCACGAGTATCCAGTTTTGCATATAGATTATGCAGACCCTTCATCCATGGACATATTATCTGGACTGTGGCAAAAGGTTCTCCTGATACTACTGTGCCAATATACTGTTTGATGTTCACTGTGCTGAATGTTGGCTTACTTTGGCCTTTGATGTTTTGGTTATCTTCAACATCTGACTGTGTCATTTGTCTAGCCATTTCTTGGATATTGTTTTGACCCTGTTTGGTTCGTGCTCTTGCTTGTTTAGAATTCTGTCTGGTCTCTGGTTGTAGTTTCTCATGATGTCGAACCGCTTGTTTTGGGCCTTGCTTTCTGCATTGGCGCTTCCAGTGTCCTCTGGTGCCTTATGCCTTGCATTTATCTTTGAAAGTGATTTGAATGCATGTATAAGGCCGCACAGCATGTATTGCTTACTAGGCTTGCCTGCATTGGCTATTGCACCAATGGTGGACAAATTACACATAGCCTATAGACTCTGCCTGTCCATTAGTATGGCTTTGTACTTGCATCTGCTTTGTAGTAGTGCTTCCAAGTGTAACCTTTGGGTTTGTCCAAGAGGTCTTTTTGGAATGCTTTCATTTGGGTAGGTGGTATCACAAAATTGATTATTCTGATGGTTAGTTCAGCTGCCATAAAGTCACAATCACGCCCCTAGTCTCTGCATCTATTTATGAATTGATCAATGGTCTCTGTCAGTTTTGTTGAAAATACATGAATTCCAGAAATTGTATTCTGAAGTTGAGCTTCAACATTATTGATCTTTGAATGTTGACTATATTTTATCTGGAATTTTAAGATGGTTAGGGGATAAACCTGACATGTTCATTTTGTGGCTGCCTTCACTGCCTATAGGAATTTTAATTTTAATGACTTGATTACCTGATTCTGAAGTATTGAGGTCCAGAAAACACAACTCTAGGTGTTGTTGGAACAAGATAAACTCAGATAGGAGATGCAATGCCTTCCAATTGAGTGTTGGAAATTTTTTTGGTAATCTTTCAGCTTTTGAAGGATTTTTAATGCTTTTTGACTGCTGCTTTGAGACTACTTTGACAGTTATGCAAGTTTCTTCCAGCTCTTTTAGAGTTAATTTAGCTCTGACTTGCAGTACCTTTAGTGGCTACTGCCTCAGCTGGTCATAGGATATTGCTTGACTGCAATGATGGCATTGTTGAACTCTTTCTGGTTTTCCCTCGTTTAACTCGAAGCGTCTCCAATAAAATAGTGATTTTGGCAGGAACATGGCTGCAAGACTTCCAAAGTGAAAGCAAACAGTGAAAAAAAGTTTTTTATAAGCTTTTTTCTAGCTGCGAGGAACTGTTAGTGGATAAATTCTTCTTCCCAGCCCAGTCTGAAGTATTTAGCTTCAGCAGTAATGAATTATCCTGTCTGTGGAGTTCTACTTAAAATGAGATCACCTACCATCTGCTTTTTAAATTCTGTTTGTGCTTAAACTTTGCAGCAGGTAGACTTTAACTATGTAAACTCTCCCAGATTTAAACAATCTTACCAGGACCTGATGTTGGCTCCCTGGAGTGAGGTGCAATCCCAGAACAAAGGTACAGTGTATGTAGAATCGCTGCAAAGCTTCAGAATCCTTATACATGTTGAGTCTTGGATAGTTATTTCACTTTCACACCAGCCCTTTACTTCTGCCAGATGTGAAGGAGCTGAAGATTGTATTTTCCTCAGTCAAATCTTCAAAAACTGTGCTGCCACCCTACCACCATGGTACGTTCCTCTCTTTGAAATAAATGTACCCATCGTACCTAAGGATTGGTGAAAAAATAATGTGGGTTCTTTATTTGAAGATAAGACTATAAGCAGATAATGTTCTCTGGGAGCTAAAGTACATCTGACTATCACTGGTGCTTGAAAACTGCCTACAAGTCATGGGATTAATACATCATATTCTGTCAAGATGGTAATGATTGACAGTAGTTTAAGACATACTCCCTTAAAGTTATATGCACATCATATCACATTGGTGACCAATGTACTTCTCCTTGACATTGTTTATTGATTTTATTTTCAGATTATTATACACAATAACACTTCAATGTGTATGCACAAATGATATTAGAATTATTTTAATGCATGTAGGTTTCAGAATTTGTCATTATTCTCAATGATAATTATCTATGCAGTTCAGTGATGTAGGTTGTTTCATTCATAAAATGATTGTAATGAAAAGGGCTTGTTTATCCTCTAGCAGGATGACATTTAACACCATCACTAGCAATAGCCATAATAATGACCATGAGAACATCCGTTGGCTGCATAGTTCTGTTCAGGATTATATGTGTTTTGTGTAGAGCAGACCGTATGCCAATAGTTAAATAAATAACCCTAGCTCTCTCATTAATGAAAACACTTTATTTTTTACGGTTTGATACACTGTTGGAATAAATTAATTTAAAGGAAACATCTGTAAAAAATGAAACACTAAATTTACAAATGCAGAATTATTGGCACAAACATTATGACCTATAAAGAAAAATATTGCCACAGATCAAGTGCTACAATTTTCTCAGTGAATTGTAAAGTTGTGTAGCAAAGGAATAATTAGTCTTGGGCTGTGTTTATGCTGCCACTTCTGCGTCAATGCAAAGTGTTTTTGGGTATACATCAATGCAAAAATGGCAATATAACTAGAAGACTACTGAACACTTGAAAACCCAAAGGAATGAAACCTTCTCCAGGAGACTGTCTCACACTGATTTGAGTTCCCAATGCGTGCAGTAGAAATCCATCCATAAATGCCAAATATTATTTTTAAATGAATTGTGTGTTTAGGTCCTCTAAGTGCCAGTTTAAAGGAAGATGATACTCAGTACATTAAAAAGGTGGACATGAAATGACACAGAACTTCTGTTATTTTTTTTCAAGCGCAATGAGAATTAGCACTGTAAATCTGCCACGATTGCCATAACTGGAACTTTGCTCAAGTTTACTATTTTTACATCAATTTATGTCATCATGAATCATGATCATTTCTTGTAGCCTGGAAAGAACTGCAGCTTTTTCATTAGCCCCAACTGTAACCCTGCCACTTGGCAGGAATGGTGTGGACAGAGATTAAAATGGTGGTTAGGCACTACCCACTGCCTCCCTACAGATTTTGCTCCCTCATCATATTAACTCCCAGATTACCAGGAGATTGGGAACACCGCAGACACCCACAGCATGCAGGAAGGGGTTTCACAAACACTTAAGTGTTGTTTTCCAATGGCTTAATTTGGACGCCAATGCTATTTGAATTGGTTAATGTGCCAGTTGGACACAGTCCTGGAGATCTCAGTGAAAGCTGGTGTAAAACAGGATCAGGATTGGAAGAGACACAGGAAAGTTATTCTTTAAATGTTTTCTTGTGGCCAAAAGGCGCAGGAATGCTCCCACCCGCCCTCAACCCGGGCATAAAACATTGGGCTCCTCTGCCTTGGGCGGGGGGGCGGGGGAGTTCTGCTCACTGTGCCAATGGAGATCATCAGGAACCCATTATCCCAGCCTCCATATATCATTTATTTCCTCAGCAGCTTCCTGTAGCCACACAATTTCTCGCTGCCACCTGCCGGCCTCCATGTCAACCTCACTGGCTTCAGGCAGTACCCAGTGTGGAGAAGCTAAAATGTGAACTGGGAATTAATAGGGCTTGAACCCCAGGTTAAAATTGGGATTTAGGGGGTTGATTTTAACCCTACTCACCCTGTGGCAACCAGGTTGATTGGCAGTTTAAAGCACGCAGTTTACTTATTCAATCACAAGCCACTTAGGTCTCACCATCCGTGATTTTTAACATGCTTTTCCACATGGGCGGTTATTAATCCAGCTGCCCAGACCTGGTGTAGCCCTTTAAATTGAACCTAATGATACAATTAGCTTTAATGATGTTATCAATCCCTGACTATAATTTTAACTCTGTTGACACAATGGCTTTCCTACCAGTCTAAAGAGAGCTGAACATTTGGCCGACGGAGCAAGTTGTAGAATCCCCTTGTGAAAGATGGCCATGGCGCAGTCACTGGTGGAGGTGCTCACAGCCCCTTGCAATGTCTTTATTAAGGTTTGAATCAGTATACCTCATGGTTCAAGCTAATAGCGCAGCCTTTTAGTGTGGGCTAGGAGAATGCCTGTTCCTGAGCTGACAGCACCAGCATGCAGTCCAGTGGCTGAAGCTGCCACCAATCGGTCAAGTGGAGTGGGGTGGAGGTGGGTGGGGTCCCATCAGCCAATGAGCGCATTACACACTGGCTATCCAAGTGCTGGCCAGCACTGTCCTGCACGTGTGAACGACATACAGTGGGGACACTCCATAGATCTTCACATGGCCTCTGTGAATGTTTGACTCCTGTCTGGCTGAGGGCAGCTTGCTTGCATCCTGTGATCAGGGTCATATCATGGAGACGCAGCCATGAAACTATAAATGCACCTGATCCTGCACACCAGCTGAACACTCAGTGAGTGGAAGCCCTTGCGGTTGACGTAGTTGACGGCTTGTTGCCACGGAGATCTAAGCTCCAGTGGAGTGCAGTCGATGGCACCCTGCACCTTGTGGGAAACCAGAGATCTGTGCAAGTCCCAGCACTCTTGCTTTCTGGCTTTTCTGATCCCAGGTGAAATGTGATCTTGAGCTCGTGAATACACTTGTGAGTGGAGGCTTGTGAGATCCCGCACAGGTCACCTGTGGAGCCCTGGAAGGGGGCACTGCTGTAAACATTGAGCCATGCAGCCACTGGCAGTGGATGCCTCCACGCCTCCATGGCGCCAAATCCTGCAGCAGGGTAGGCATATGTAACCAACCAGTTCCCTACACATGCGACACTGCTTGTCAGTCATCTGCAAGAATGACAAGCGCCGACTATAGACCATGAGTCTATCGAGACGCCTATGGGCAATGACTCTCTGTGGATCTCTAGCTGCGTGTGAAGCAGTTCCTGCTGCCCCTTCATCTTGAGGGAGGTGCTCCTCCTTTTGCCGAGCCTGGCGCCTCAGCCGCACTCTTCTCCTTCTTCTCTGCTCCCTGTAAGCCATGAGGCATACTGCTCCATCACCAGACTCCATGATCCTGATGTTCTCCTCCTGCAGGATCAAAGAGAGAGACGCATGGGATAGTGTATGTGTCCTAAGAACCTCTTTTGTTAAGTCTGAAGGCCCCTTCACACATGCAGCACAGTGCTGGCCAGCACTTGGATAGCCAGTGTGTAATGTGCTCATTGGAGGATGGGACCCCACCTCCGCCCCACTCCACTTGACTGATTGGTGGCAGCTTCAGTCACTGGACTGCATGCTGTGCTCTCAGCTCAGCAACAGGCATTCTCCTAAGCTGCACTGTAAGGCTGCGCTGTTAGCTTGAACCATGAGATATACTGGTTCAAACCTTAATAAAGACATTGCAAGGGGCTGTGAGTACCCCCACCAGTGACTGCGCCACAGCCAACTTTTGCAAGGGAATTCGACAACTTGCCCAGTCAGCCAAATGTCCTGCTGCCCCCTAAAATGCACATTAATTCACAGTCTGCGCTCAAGGGATGAAAAGTTGTGGAGTATTTGGTGGCACTTTCATGCTTTTGCGTTACTTGAGCAGACAGGAAAGCTTCAGAAGTCCGACTCCAAGAATGTCAATGGAGCTGCAGCTGAACGGTCTCAGCTGTGGAAGAATGCTCACTTTTGACAAGATTTTCCAAGTGTGTGGCTGCTTCCCTCATGCCCCATCCCCCCACCCCCGGCATTTGCTTGTGTACTTCCTTCAGTCTGTGCTGCCTTGCCCTCCACCCCCCCACCAGCCTGACCTGCACTGGAGCCCTTGTCGGCACCACACTGAAAGCCAGCCGGGAGAAAGTGACTTGCCTGTGGCCCCCACCGAACGTGCGGTGCCTCTTCCCTGATGTCCTATGGGCAATGCTTGTGAGCACTGTTCAAGGTTGTGCGCACTCACCTCCGAGTTCCCCTCAAAGTTCAGGTCGCCAGATGCACGTCGCTTGTGTGCAGCTGTGCCGATGTGCCTGGATGATCCAGCGTGGGGGGATGATTCCGGCAAGCAGGATTTATAATTAGATGCAAATGTATTAAAATGACGCTCCTGATGTGCAGCGACAGGAAACAGGGCCCACCATTGACAGGTGGAGTGGACGGTCGCAAACTGGTTTCACAACTGCTTAAAACCAATTTCTGGCCTTCTCCCCACCGTCCCCGGCCTGCCCAATGCCAACAGAAGCGGAAAATCCTGGCCTGTGTCATCATTTTAACATTCCCATTCTAAAAAGAAACAACTCTTGCTTCAGTCAGCTTGACAGAAGTTAGACATTTTGGTCAGATTTTATTCAGACTACAGAAGGTAGCAAATATTTTTCCCTTATCAAGGATGAGTTCCTAATAATAAAAATGTTCCTCTTTAGGCTGATAGGAAAGCCATTACATCAACAGAGTTGCATGTATCTCAAAATAGTCTCATCTGAATTATATCTGTGTCTCATATTTCTGACAGTATTGGCTTTTGTAATTTAGCTTCTTCAGCAAGAATAGCAGATTCCCAGCTGAGGAAAGTAAATACTTGCTTTACAAACAATGCTAGTTTAATTGAATGTCAAGTTAAGGGAACTTTATTTGACTTGACCCAATTCAATCAACCCGAACTTCTGGCTTCAATTTGTGATCAACCCAATCCAGTCATATTTTACATATAAATATTCACCATAATTTACAATTTTGTAAGCTGCCAGTTGAGTGAATTCCTTCAAGATGGACAATTTTTCTTTGTGTTTCCTTCTCAATTTTCCATCTCACGCTCTTTTATCCATCCAGTTCTAATTCATATGGGCTGCTACGACTGCTCTCCTCCTGGTTGTTCCTATTGTCCCATGTGACTCTGGTCAGTGAGTAGGTCATTAGACTGTGGAAGCCAAGAAAACACGCTTCCAGCGGAGGTCACTGGATAGCAACTCGGGCCAGAACTTTACAGCCGTAAAACGCGGCGAGCCATTCTAAACTCCGTTGACTTCAGCGGGAACATCAAATCCCGCTGCCGTAAAATTCCGACCATGGATGTGGGAATCCTGTTTGAATTCCCCCTCCCTACTCCAGTGATACTGAGACAAATGGGTGAACCTCGGCTGAGATCAGCACCAAGTCAAAGTCTGAACCTGGATCTTTCCTGAAAGATGTGCCTCAGTTACACATCACACGGAGTATCTATCCACTAAGCCGTTTTAGAAGTGAGGGGCTCTGAGGACTGTCAATTTCTATGGCCTGAATTTTTCCCGCATCGGGCGGGCTCAGTGGGAGCGGCCACTGAGCAGACCGCCGCCCACAATCGGCTCCGCACCGCCATTTTACCCGAGGGGGGGGCCAATTAAGACCCGCCCAGCATAATACGCGAGTGGTAGCACTCAGCGCTATCTGTGTGGGCAGGAGGTAGGAGGGAGAGTCGGGGCCAGTGCTCTATGCGCGCGAAAGAGTGCTTCAACCTCCCTGGGGCCACTCCGTGCCTCAGGGAGACTGAAGCGCTTTTGAAAACAATAACTAAAATCAATAAAAATTTAATGAAACACGTCTCCTCGTGTGACCGTGTCACATGAGATAGGGCATGTTTATATTTCACAGGAAAACTTTTTATTTAATTCACAAAAGCTTTAGGAGACCTCATCCCGCTCGTGGATGAGGTTTCCTAAAAAACGTAAAGGCCGCTTGGCCTTTTCGCCTGCCCGCCAACCGTGAGGTTGGATGGGCAGAGTAAACTTGACATTAATTACTTCGTTAATGGCCTTGATAGGCCTTTTAAATATCAGCGGGCGTGCAGCTGACTCCAGCGCGTGCCCATCGAACGAAACATTGCGAGACAGCGCGATGACGTCGGGACGTACGCCTGACATCATCGTGCGTCATTTTATGTGCCGGCATGTCAGACCCACCCCCAAACGCCGACTGAAAAATCCTGGCCTATATCCTGCTGTTGGACTGCTATTTCTCGTTGTTTTCTAAGGACATCTATACTGCCAAATTCTGGTGACCTTGCAAATGTGTCCTTAATAAAAGGAGTATACAAAGCCCTTTCTCCAGACCTTTAAAGAAGAAAGCAGTTTGGATAAATCAAGCTGATTATCTGGCTGGTTGGCCTGTTCAATTTTTCTCTCCTGTGTTTTTTTTTAGCTCTCTGTGTAACAGGCGACCAATTTGCTACCACCCATTATCCACCACACCGAAAGTTAAAATTAACCAAATATTCAGTTCTTGACCCAGACATTTTTATCCAGGGAATTCCATCATTGACCAAATTTACTATGGAGCCAAACATTTCCTCCAATCACATGCGCCTTATCCACTCTGAATGTACCTCAAGTCTGAGCATCTGACATCTTCAATGGTGAATTTTCTTCTACTTAAAGTTGGAAATGTATTGTGATAACTCGTATTTCAGGCTTCTTCCAACCTGTGACTTGAACATTCTCTTTCCCTTTCCCTTTATTGACTATGAAACAAGCCAAAAACACAATCAAACATGGAACTTTTTGCACTGCATTAGAATAATTACCATTGTGCTGTAATTACGTTACTCACTATATTTGTACATATCTCTGGAATTAAGCAAATATTTGGATCTCTTTAAAGTACGACACAGCATAGTGCCCATTTTTTGTTGCAAAGATGCAAATTAGCAACTGCCTTTGAGATGATTGACAGAGCCTTGAGAGGTCGGACCCAGGTGAACCAATAGCTTTCCTACCAGGCTAAAGAGGAACATTTTTAACATTTGGAACTCATCCTTGGTGAAGAAAAAACATTTGCTACCTTCTGCAGCCTGAGTAAAACCTGACCAAAACGTCTAACCGCGACCCTTCTGTCAAGCTGACTGAAGTAAGTATTGTTTATTTTTAGAGTGGGAACATTGGGCTGGATTTTAACCTTATCAGGCGGGTGTGGCGGGTGGGCCCCAGACCAGCTGTGAAACCAGGCTCTGACCGCGGTTTCACGCCGGCCGGCCAATTAACGGCCAGCCAATGTGAAAGGTGCGCTCAGGGCCTCAACGCTGCCAGGGTGGGGGCGGGAGGAGCACGAGCGCTGAAGTGTGCACTTGTGGAGGGGATGCACTCAATGAAAGTTCCCTGAGAGCGGCCTCAGGGAGCTGAAGATTTTATAACATTAAAAGGAAAGATTTCAAAAATAAGAAAAACATGTCCCCTCATGAGCAGGGACATATTAAAAATAGGTCCTAAAAATATTTTTTGGCTTTTTTTGTTTACTGTCCGAAACCTCATCCACCTGTGGGTGAGGTTTCATTAAAAATACAAAGGCCGCCTTGGCCTATTCACCCGCCCGCCAACCGAACATTTGGACAGGCAGCGAAAAATTCGATATAATTAATTGATTAAGGGCCTTAATAGGCCTCTTAGTTATCAGCGGGCGCGCTGCTGCCTCTTGCACGTGCCCACCGAGTGAAATATCGCGAGAGTGCGCAATGACATTGGGACGCCCGCCCGACGTCATCACGCACTATTTTACTCCCGTTCGGATCGGGCGCGCACCTGCCCGACGAGGGAAAAACTCTTCCCATTAAAATAACGACAAAGAATAACGGCTTGATTGTGTAAACTATAGGTTTTATTTGTAAGCAGTCAAAGCTTGTCTTGGTGAAACAAATGCATTATTTTCAAGAGATTTCAATCATGATGTTGTACATATATGTCTGTTATCTGCTTTAGCTTGGCTTCCCCATCAAAGAAGAAAGAAATAGGCCTCATTTTAACTCCAAATGGGTGTTGGGCAGGTGGGTGGCTGGGTGAGTTGAAAACTGGTGTCATTGATAGGCAGAAATAGAAGCAGCAGCAACAACTGGACTCTTTGTTTGAATTTCATGTCAGGAATCATTTACACATGCACGTATGTAAAAACATACCTGGTAACGTCCATGAAATTCCGCCATATAGTCCCGTACACAAATACTCTGAGTTGTGCCATCAGAATCTGTCTTAAAATCCCAACATGGGCACCTACATTATCGGCAGCACCAAGGCCAAGAAGAAGTTCAATTGTGATTGGCCTGATTTCCCGTTGCAGAGATGTATTTTTTCATCAGTAGACTTCTAAATTCTGTTGGCCGTGTATATCATTTTGCATTTGGCCCAAAATGTAAGTTGGTACTTTGGGGGTGAATCCTGGTGGCCAAAAGACTCAGGGTGGAATCGTCTGTGCCCGCTCGCGTCGGGCGTGTTCGGTGCACTTTGCGAACAATGTGGCGAGAAAATCGGTTTCATGATGTCGTGAAACCAGTTTGCGATCATCTGCTCAGCCCATCAATGGCGGCCCGCATTTCCCACCATCGGATGTCGGGAACCTCATTCTAATACATCAGCATATTATTATAAGGCTAGCCTGCTGCACCCACCCCGCCACCCCCACAGCATCGTCCGCCCAATCATGCTGACATGTTTCACAACACCACATAAAAGGCGTGCCCTTGGCGGGCTGCACTTTGAGGAGAACCCGGAGGTGAGTGCATAGTAACATTGCGGAACACCGTAAGGGATGCCTGTTGGACTTCAAAGTTGAGGTGTGTTGGTGGCGGGGTGTTGCAAAGGCTTACCTGAGACTGAGACAACTTTGCGGGGTTGGGGGCAAAGGATGCCCTGCGGTTGAGGCGATTTTGGGAACAGGGACAAAGGCTGCCCTGCAGTTGAGGTGACTTTGGCGGGAGGGGGGTTGGCAAAGGCTGCCCTGCGGTTGAAGGTAGCGCACAAACACGTGCAGGGTGGGGGGAATGCTGTGGGCAAGGGAAGCGGCCATGCATTAGGAAAACCTTGTATAAAGTCACCATTCCTCTGCAGCTTAGACAGTTCAGGCACAGCCAGATTGACATGATTGGAGTCGGGCCTCTAGCTTCCCTACCCACTCAAGCAATGCAGAGATATGAAAGTGCCACCAAATGCTCCAGAGCTTTACACTCCTTGGGCACAGACAGCAAACTAATGAGCATTTTAGTGGACTGCAGAACAGTTGGATGACTGAGCACGTTGTACAATCTCCTTGCTAAAGCTAGCCTTGGAGCAGTCAATGGTGGAGTCGCGCACAGACCATTGCAATGTCATTATCATGGTTTGGATCAGTCTGCCCCATAGTTCAATCTAACAGTGCAGGTTTGCCATGTGGGTTAGGGGAATGCCTGTCCCTGAGCTGAGAGCACAGAATGCAGTCCAATGGGCAAGGCTGCCACTAATCAGTCAGGTGGAGTGGGGCGGAAGGAGGTGGGATTTCAGACAGCCATGCAGTGCACTAAACTCTGGCCTTCCAAGTGGTGGCCAGCACTCTCTGGGATGCGCTAAAGGGCCATCAGACTTAACCAAGAGAGGTTCTTAGAACACTCAAGCTAACCCACGCATCTCTCCCTTTCATCCTGCAGGAGGACATCTGGATCATGGAGCCCGGTGAACTAACTGAATGCCTTGTCACGCACAGAGAGCGAAGACGACAGAAAAGGGAACGACTGAGGTGCCTGGCTGCGCAGAGGGGTGAGCAGCATCCTCAGGAAGAAGGGGCAGCTGGGGCTCCCGCACACGCCAGTGAAGAGCCACAGGGAGCTGTTGTTGGTTGGCATGTAGCTAGACCCAGGGTGCCTTTCATTCATACAGATGACCAAGAACCAGTGTTGCTGAAGACTGCGGATGTCTTGGGAACTGGATGGCCACATCTGCCACCTGTTGCAGGATTGGGCGCCACGGGGACATGGAAGGCATCCATTGCTGTGGCAGAGAAACTGACAGCGGTGCTCAATTTCTACACCAGTGGTTCCTTTCAGGCCTCTACAGGTGACCTCTGTGGGATATCACAAGCCTTCACCCACAAATGCTTCCATGAGATCATGGATGCCATCTTCGTGAGGGCACACAACTTTGTGCATTTCGCCCGGGACCAGGAGAGCCAGGATGCAAGAGTGATTGGATTTGCCCAAATCTCAGGTTTCCCACAGGTGCAGGGTGCCATGGACTGCGCACACATGATGCTTAGATGTTCGTCGCAACATGCGGTCAACTATGTCAACCTCAAGGGAATCCATTCGCTGAATATGCAGCTGGTGTACGACCACCACAAACACATCCTGCAGGTCTGTGCACAGTTTCCAAGGAATGTCCACGACTGCTACATTCTCAGTCGGTCACAGATCCCTGATGTTTTCCAGGATCCACAGAGGCTGCAGAGATGGCTCCTCAGGGAGAAGGGCTACCCGCAGAGGGTGTGGCTGATGACACCCGTGCGGCGGCCTCAGACTGCAGCAGTCCGAAGGTGTAATGAGGCTCATGCTGCAACTCGCAACTTGGTGGAGCAAACCATCAGGATGCTGAAGATGAGGTTCCAGCGCGTGGGCCGGTCTGGTGGAGCCCTGCAATATAGTCCACAGAGGGTGTCACACATCGTTGTTGTCTGCTGCGTTCTTTACAACCTGGCACTGCAATGGGGCGAGGAGCTGGCTGAGGAGGAGATGCAGGAACTGGAGGTCACCTCCGATGAGGAGAAGGTCGATGGTGATGAGGGTGAGGAGGTCCTCAAAGGCGATGATGGCGGCGATGAGGCCTCACTCTAGCCAGACAAGACAGGCGCACTCGAGAGACCCTCATAGCTGCTAGATTTGTGGGGTTGATGACGACATGCAGTGAGGAGACACCATAAGGTCCTCACATTGCATCTATGAATATTTGACTCCAGTCTGGCTTATGACAGCGTACATACCCTCTGTGTAAATGCTCCTGTCATGTAGACACAGTGGAGGCCCTAATAGTCACTTGATTACAGGAGGACGATGACAACATACAGTGAGGACACTCCATAGAACTTCACATAGCCTCTGTGAATGTCTGACTCCTGTCTGTCTAAGGGCAGCTCGCTTACTCTCTGTGATCAGGGTCATATGATGGAGATGCAGCCATGAAACTCTAAAAGCATCTGATCCTTTGCCCGCCTTCTGCACTTGACTCCTTCAGGAGCACAGCGTCACTGATCACAGATGCTGAGGAGATGGGAGCCAACCCACCTTAAAAGGTGCTGAGAGCACATAGAGAGAATGATGGAACTCTGTGTTGCCTGCCCACAACATTCTGGCAGCAATGACAAGCACCATCGAGGTGCAGGCAGCAGTAATGTGTCCAAGGAGTGTGAGGCCGGACCATCACTTTGGTCTGAAGGCTGCACAAAGCACCAGGACAAGGTCCTGGACAGAGACACCTGCCTTTATCTTGTGCAGAAAGGCTTCACATCTGAGTGACAAGAACACTGCTCATCAGAACAAGGAGCCATAGGCAGGACAACATTCTTGGAAGTTTATTGACAATTGTGAACATTATGTACAAGTAATTAACACCCGTGCCCAGGCTATGCAACTACATCTGCTTAACTTTCCTAACCCTGCTGGTGCTCCCTGGACATCCACAGCAGAGGTGGAGGCAGCCTGCTGACTGTGGGCGCCCTGTCTATGATGACCTTGGCGGGCGCCCTCTGGAGAGCCAAGACCTGGAGGGCCCCGATCTGCTTTTGGGGTCCTGCTGTGTGGCAGTAGCACCCTCCCTGGCCTATGGAGCTGGAGCTGCTGGTATCACAGGAAGAGGGGGTTTGTATGGGCCAGACGCCTGGGTGGATGGCCCCAGGGTGTGCAACTGCTGATCCTCCTCCCTATGGGTGTCCGAGGACCCCAGGCTGACTCCTTGAGGAGAATGGGTAGCTGGAGTGAGATCGAGCTGCCCCACACCTCTCTCGCGTACACATGGTTAGAGGCCAACTATGGCTTCAGCGATGGAGGTGCGTTGGCATGCTGGCACTATCACCTCGGACTAAAGGCAGACGGACTCCTCCATTATACCTTACAATCTGAGTGGTGCAGCGGACATCCCCTCCTGATGCTCCTGAGCTTGCCTTTGCAGCTCCAGCAACTGAGATATGACTGAGTCCAGAGGCTCATCATCTGACTTGGACTCAGCAAATTTCTGGCCTCCAGCAGTCCTCTGAGTGCCGGGGACCTGGGAAGTCCCTGCCTCCACCTGCTGTGAATCAGAAAGTGCGATGTGCTCACCCGATTGTGATCCCGGGGCTACTCTAAAGCTAGGTCCCCCCGAGGTGTGTGTCTCTGCTCTGATGGAGGGTGTGGGTGAGCGCTGTGATGGGACTTCAAGGAAGGTGCTTAAGATTCCTCTTCAAAAGTTTCTTCGGGGCTTGATTGGAGGCCCTGGGTCGTGGGCTCTGTCGGCTGTTTGGCAGGTATGCCTGCGAAAGCAAGGGGAGAAAATGAGTGCATGGCAGTGGCCTGTGAGCACCGCCGACCTCACCGCCAGCACAGGAACTGTCCAGATCATCGCTGGACGGCTCTGTTTCCAAAGTCCATGAGGACCTTGATTTCAGGCAGTCCTCCAACAGTAAGCAACCTCTCCCTCTTGTGTACCAGCTTGTCCTGTATAAAGATGGAGTGTCAGCAGGACACCTTCCAGGCCAGATGATAAGTACGCCTGGCATGTGTGGGTGGTGGGTGGTGCCGTGGACGGGACGAGAACAATGAGCCTCTACTGCTTCCAAAAGGTGCTCGAGGGACGTGTCATTGAACCTGGGAGCTGCAGTCGTCTTTGCAGCAGTTGTGGGCAGGAAGCAGCGAGAGGTGTGCGCGCGGCTGCACTTTAAATATGGCGCCCGGTGTGATCAAGCGGTGAAGCGGTGAATGAGAGTCCGCCTGCCATGGAAACGGCATGTTTCCCGGGAATGAGTAATTAATGCGATGGGTTTGGGACGATATGGCATGAAAAGCCGCCATTGCGGCTGGCGGGTAAAACATTGTATTACCCGCCCGTTATTGCACTTAGTGCAAACCTGGGACAATTCCGCTCTCAATCTTTATTTCCGGGGTTTCTTTTTTTTTAAAAATCCCACCAACTGCTCCACCGTGGAGAAACTTGCTTTTGAAAAGACTTATTGGAGTTTAGTAGATTATGCCATTTTTTTCCGATAGGACTTGAGATATATACTTCGCTATAGAGGTAAGATTCTAAAACAGAAGTCGTGATCAGTTACCTGGGCTTTTTAAACAAATTAGATTTGCACTTAAAATTGCGATCACTGGAATTGTTTTTCCAAGGCTTTCTTTTCTGGGAGCATTTGAATTTTTGGGATGGGGGCAAAAGTACAGTCCTCTTATTCATTTTTAATTGAAGCTTTCTTGCTATCTTGAGTGAAGGGTGTACTATTTGTTGTTGCGTGTGTTGAATTATAGTGCAGTGACTCATGCAGATGGTAATGAAAATTGAACGCAAAAAATACTCCACAAAAATTTAAACTCTTAGCAAATATGCCTACATGTTTTGTGAAGAATGTAATGGGTTACAGATGAAGGAAAGAACAATTTTTCTAAAGTTGGAAACAAAAGCACTTTTAATTATGCATTAATGGCCCTTCAGAGCAATTGCCCTTGGCATATTTGGCACTGTGGGAGCCTGACAATAGTTGTATTTAATTTTCAATACAGGTTCACACATGAATTTTGTCTAACTACAAGTGACTTTTGGGAGGGGGGTGGGGTAAGTGATATTTTCCCCTTAAATCTGTCCATCTCAAGATTTTCACTGCAGAGGACTTTTGCTGATGCAGGATTCTAAGACTCATTGTTTACTTTATTATTTAAACGACTAAAGCAATTTGTTTTTTGGAAGAACAAACTTGCATTTTTCTAGCAACCTCCATGATCTATGAGCATTAGTGTCATTACTGTTATAATGTCGGGAAATGCAGCAGACAATTTTGCACAGCTAGGCCCTGTAAATTAGCAATGAGACAAATTGCCAGATAATCTGTTTTAGTTGAGTGAGGGATAAATCGGAATAGCTGGAGAAGTCCCTGCTCTTCTTCAAATCGTATCGTGGAATCATTTGCCTCCACCTGATGGGGCCTCCGTTTAATAGTTCACCTAAAAGTAGAAGCTCTAACAGTGCAGCTCTGAAGAATCAGCCCAGATAATGTGCTTACATCCCATGACCTTCTGACTCAGGGACAGAAGTATTCCCTCTGAGTTGGACTCCAATCATACTGAATAGCGGCTATTTGTATTCTGCATGGAAATAGCAAGTGTTACCACAACCTAGGTTTTGAATCTTGAAATGACTTGTTGAAACCTGATTGTAGTTTATATAATAAAGTGTGCTGTGCTTCCTTATAGCTACCGTTTTACTGTCAGTCGAGGCCGTTTTTATATATGCATTTGTGTCCAAAATTGGGATTTTCCTAGAGGTCACAGCAATCCTCTTTCACAAGATAAATGAAGAAGATAATTTGGTTCATCTTATGTTATGCATCCAAAAAGACCTAACAGTGTTCCCATCAAAGCATCCAACTGTTTCTTAAATGCTTCCAGGGACTTTAACCTCCACAGGTCCATTCCATGGTCCGAATTTTGTGTTTGGATAGTTTGATATTGTGACCAGCACCCCTCCCCACCAACCCGCCCCATGCCCCCCTCCACCCCTGCCCACCCCGGCCCTTGTCAACAGGATCGGTAGTACAGTGGTTATGTTATGGGACAAGAAATCCAGAGGCCTGAACTAATGATCCAGAGACAAGGTCCCACCATGGCAGCTGGGGAATTTAAATTCAGTTAATTAAATAAATCTGGAATGAAGAGCTGCTATCTGTAATGGTGGACATGTTACTACCTGATTCATACAATTCCATCTGGATCACTTAATGTCCTTTAGGGAAGGAAATCTCCTAACCTTACCTGGTCTGTCCTAGATGTGACTGCACACCCACAGCCATGTTCTCATCTCCTAACTGCCAGAGCAAGCCACTCAGTTATCAAGAAGTTGGCCCACTACCTTCTCAAGGGCAATTAGGGATGGGCAATAAACGCTGGCCTTGCCAGTAATGCCCACACCCATGAATGAATAGAAAAAGCTGTCATGATTTATTTTGAAGTAGTGTTTTGATATGACTTTACTGCAATGTTGTGTTTTAATCTATGTGCCATGGTAAAAATCATTGATCGGTTGTCAAGGCAATCAAGTGCTTCAACTAGAAAATGGACGTTTATGTGCAAAACCATCTTAACAAGTGAAAAAAAAACTAAACATCAAACTATACTAATCAATTAGTTAAAATACTGGAAATACTCTGCAGATCAGGCAGCATCTATGGTGAGAACAGATGAGCTAACATTTTAGCTGAGAACTTTATGTCCAAAACGGGAAAAGATGTGGACCCTTCATCAAAAATACCTTGGGCTAGATTTAGTGGAGTCCGCGCGTGGGCATGATGGAGTGGGAGCCGGGACAGTCAGGTAGGATTACCCGCATTGGATTCCTGATGTCAGGAAAACTGTCTGCAATTAAACTGGGAGTGGGAAGGGCCTAAGACAGGAATTCCATCTACTGGCAGCAGTAAAGCAATTAGGCTCATTAATGAGCCACTTAAAACCAATTATCCCTAAGCCCGCCAGATTTTAGTGGCAGTTCAGGGATTTTTCGAAATTCACACAGATTTCCCATGTTTCCCGAAGGCCACCCAGCAAACCTGTCAGCTTTGCCTGTGGGGTGGATGGGGGAGGAGGGGAGGTCTCTCAAATGCAGGCACTTTGTGTTCGATCGAGAGACCCAGCATGGGAAACGGTAGGGGGGGGGTGGTGCTGATAGCCACCCTCCCTGTCTTTTCCTCAGATCCCCCACCCACTCTCGCTGCCGACCCCCTCACCCCAACCTTCTATGTCTTGGGATCCTGTGTCAATCCTGGGCCTCAGTGCATTACCAACAACAGCCATTGCTCCCGGTGGCGCTGCCTGCAATGGAGAGCTGCCAGACTCTGATTGACCGGCAGCTCTCGGGTGGGATATCCACCCTCTGTGGTCCAAATTTGCACGGGAGGCTTGACAATGGCCTGTTAAGTGCCTGCCAGGCACTTAATTACATTGGGCCTTCCCCTTGGAAATGATCTGGGGTTCACCGGTTTCCAAATGGCAAAGTGGGCGGGGGGGGATGCATCACTGGAACAAAATCCAGCCCCATAATCCCAAAAAGTAACTCTTCTCATCTCCACACAGGTTCTCCCTGACTTGCTAAGTGTTAATAACATTTTCTGGTTTTGTTGCAGACATCTAGCATATGCACCTCTTGATTTTGTTTAACAGAATATTAGTTTTCTTAGCATGAGACTTATATATTTATACATATGTCTATGTGTAAAATATATGCTTAAAGAGAGAAAAAAATACTTTTTTCAAGTAATTAAACCAAGGTTTCAGGCGATAGCAGAACCCAAATGTTGAATCAGACTTTCTATTCGTGTGCAGATATTTATTAGTTTGGATTTTGCATTAAAAGTAACGGTGAGATTGTCAGCATCCATCATTATCCTGCAGTACATCAGACAGCTACTTCTGCTGTCCACACATGTATAGTTAAAGACAGAGATCAAGAAATTGCTGACTGGATTAGCCTGCTCCTTCAGTAATTTTGCTCTACCAGTATCTCAACGAGAGACTTGGCATTCACATACATAGAAGGGAATGAATTTGCAACACTTTCCCACTAGATACCCAGTAAACATGCCAGAAAAATTAGGTTTGTTCTTTCAAGTTCAACTGTTGGGCTTAATTATTATAAACGATCTCTCTGCAATGGAAACTAACTTCATTATCAGAGATTCTTTAAAAATATTATTTTACTTTCCTTTCTGTCTCTTCTATCTTGTTCTCTCAATTCTATCATTCTTCAATTCTCTTTATTCTACTTTCTGTACATGATTGACAATGAAATAAATATTCTATTTCAGTGTCAGTGTGATGCTAGGTATGTAGGCCGTACATCCCAAAGTTTGGTGGGTCTTATTAAACAGTGTGTCCCAGCCATGTTCGCAATGGGCAAGGTACAGACCATACCCAATCAGCCCGTGCTTCCAAACTCAAAACCCAGTGTCCAACATTAGATGTGGTTCCGCGATTGGACAACATTTTCTAAATAATCTTCAGTGTGCTAAGAATTACACTGACAACCAAGTTAAGATTGTCAGTTGCACTCGCAGTGTGGTGCATTTGCATATACTGGAAGCTACATAAATTAATACACAGGATCCTGTTCTTTGCAGACAGAAAGAACATGTTGACACATTGCGCCTGTTTCAGCTAAACAAAACAAGTGACAGATATTCGCTGACTCATTCCTCAAGGCAATGCCTTGACCAATCAGGGTCAAGCTGCCTGGTTTAAATTTCAAACAATGTTTGGCAGTCACCATCACTGGTGCATTCTCCATGGCAATGCCTCTAGCTATCAGAGTCCACTGACCAACCAATCAGCAGTCTCTTTACATACAGTATAAATTGTTGTTTTCCCCTTATATTCATATCCTTGCGAAGTGTCCTGATGAGTGCAAGACAAAAAGCTTTGACTTGTCTCTTTTTGCAGCAATATTCTATTCCACTTTAGATTCTGCAGACAGAATCTTCTGCACTAGCTCCTGCTGAAATGACTGGAGCACCAGGTCAGGAACCTGATTTTCTAAATGGTTGGATTAGCTCGTTTCCAGGGCTGCAACATTAGCATCCAATCAGGGACGGCAGGCAGAATAATTAAAGGGAGCATGACATGGGTGTCAAGAAGATATAATAATTCTCATAATGTTATTGGAATTTATTGTAGACTAATAGTGGGATGTGTCAATGTGTGTGTGTGTGTGAGAGAGAGAGATTTACTTGAACTAGAGGCAGCTAGTCTGGGTGCTTTGATCTAAGAAGAGCGGTTAGGTTTGAAATGTTAATTAGGTAAACATGGGTAAGTTTAGAAACATGGATGTCAAGGGGACATTTGCATTTTGAAATAAACCAGACTAGATTGTTTTCATAGGAGGGGTGAAATGTGTCACCCAGCCAGGTGAAGCTTAGAAACAGTATGTTTATTTTTCCCCAAGATTACTGGTAAAACTTAGTGCTATGAGAGGGTTTTATTACCAGGGAGATAAAGTCCAAAGACATAGTGAAACAATGGGTATTTGCATTCAAAGGGGAAGGTATGTATAAAGAAGGAGCAAGAGCTGTATGTAAGGGAAGGCATTTTTAAGATCTTACAAGTGTGTGAATGTGCCTTCAGCATCTATGCCTCAAGCTGCTGTCTTCAAAGGACTGAAGTTAAGAAAACTCACTTGGAAAGCCACTTGTTCAGGGTATCAGGTTTCTTTGCCTGGGTCTTTTAAAATCTGTGTGTCTTACTGTTGCCTTAACGAACATGTAACTGGGAGTCAAGATTGAGTAGGGGATTTAGAAGTTATCATAGTAGTAATTTGTAGATCTATGTATTTAAAATCATTTCTCTTATTAATAATTGTTTAATCTAGTTTTATAAAAACCTATAAGACTTGGTGGTCTTATTACTACTGAATTCAAGGCACGCATCTTGAAATTTATACAAACTGAAAATTAGTTGTGACAGTTGTTTCAATTTGCCTCTGGGATTTGAACAGCTCAGCATCTACCATCTGCTGTGTCATAACAATGGATTACAAGGGCTCACTAGCACTGGGATTTCTGAGACTGCTGCAACCACAGGAATGGAAAGAAGACTTGGGGAGCCTGCTCTCCAGATCTCTCACTCTTAACTTGAGGTCTTGCTGCAGGACCTGAGGGGTGCAGTGAAGTGAGCTTTCCCAAGGTTGGGAGGAAGAGGACAACCTTTCCAACCAAACAGACATGGTTGTAAATAGCCAAGGAAGTCAGCAACAGATTGTGCTCCCATCCAAACTGGGGACAGGGCACCAAAAGATCCAGGACTTCAGGAGACTCAGCAGCTGAGTAACATAACACTATCAGGTGCCAAGCCCCACACCCTGACTTTCCCAGCATTCTCCTCCACAGCACTCCACAGGTCACCAAAACTTGCTCCACCCAATCCTCTCTCTCCAGATACCTCAGATCCCTATCTGAATTGCCGACACTCGCACTCACCCTCAGCTTATTGTCCTCTTGCACCCATCCCTCACAGTCACTCTCCAGAATTGTTGCCCATCCCTCCTAAACACAAGCCATTACAGTCACTCATTGTTCAGGGGAGGTGGTGGCATAGTGGTATTGTCAATGGACTAGTAATCCAGAGACCCAGGGTAAAGTCCTGGGGATCTGGGTTCAAATCCCAATGTGGTAGATGGTGGAATTTGAATTCAATAAAAATCTGGAATTAGAAATCTAATGATGACCATGAAACCATTGTCGAACCCATTTGGTTCACTAATGTCCTTTGTGACTCCAGACACTGGAGACTCTTAAGTGCCCTCTGAAATGGCATAGCAAGCAACTCAGCTGTATCAAACCAATAGTAAGTCAATAAGGAATGAAACCGGACAAACCACCTGGCATTGACCTACAGGCACAAAAAACAACAAGGGTTGTTGACCCTGCAAAATTCTCCTTACTAACATCTAGGGGCTTGTGCCAAAACTGGGAGAGCTGTCTCACAGACTAGTCAAGCAACAGCCTGACGTAGTCATACTAATGGAATCATACCTTACGGACACCACTCAGCAGGACAGACCCAGCAGAGGTGAAGGCACAGTGGTATACAGTTGGGTGGAAGTTGCCCTGGGAGTCCTCAACATCAACTCTGGACCCCATAAAGTCTCATGACATCAGGCCAAACATGGGCAAGGAAACCTCCTGCTGATTACCATGTACCCTCAGCTGATGAATCAGTGCTCCTCCATATTGAACACCACTTTGAGGGTGGCAAGGGTGCAGAATGCACTCTGGGTGGGGGACTTCAACGTCCATTACCAAGTAGTGGCTCGGTAGCACCACATTAGACTGAGCTGGCCGAGTCCTAAAGGACATTGCTGCTAGACTGGGTGAGGGAACCACCAAGAGGGAAAAACATACCCCACCCTCACCAATCTGCCTGCCTGTGACGGTATTGGTAGGAGTGACCACTGTGCTAAATGGGATAGATCTTGCAACTCAAGATTGGCATCTATGAGGCACTGTAGGCCATCAGCAGCAGCAGAATTGTACTCAAATGCAATCTGTAACCTCATGACCTGGCCTATCCCCCACTCCACCATTACCATTGAGCCAGGGGATCAACCCTGGTTCAATGAAGAATACAGGAGCGCATGCCAGGAGCAGCACCAGGCATTCCTAAAAATGAGGTGTCAACCTGGTGAAGTTACAACACAGAACTGCTTGCGTGCCACAACAGCATGAGCAGCAAATGATAGACAGAGCTAAGCGATTTCACAACCAACAGATCAGATCTAAGCTCTTCAGTCCTGCCACATCCAGTTATGAATGGTGATGGACAATTAAACAACTCACTGGAAGAGGAGGCTCCACAAATATCCCCATCCTCAGTGATGGGGGAGCCCAGCACATCAGTGCAAAAGAGGCAGCATTTGACTGCGTGTGGCATCAGGGAGCACAAGCAAAACTGAAGTCAGTGGGGATCAGGGGGAAAACTCGCCACTGGTTGGAGTCATACCTAGCACAAAGGAAGATAGTTGTGGTTGTTGGAGGTCAATCATCTCAGTTCAAGGACATCACTGCAGGATTTCCTCAGGGTAGTGTCCTTGGCCTAACCATCTTCAGCTGCTTCATCAATGACCTTCCTTCCATCATAAGGTCAGAAGTGGGAATGTTTGCTGATGATTGCACAATGTTCAGCACCATTTGCAACTCCTCAGATACTGAAGCAGTCCATGTCCAAATGCAGCAAGACCTGGACAATATCCAGGCTTGGGCTGACAAGTGGCAAGTAACATTCATGCCCCACAAGTGTCAGGCAATGACAATCTCCAAGAAGAGAGAATCTAACCATTGCCCCTTGACATTCAATGGCATTGCCATCACTAAATCCCCCACTATCAACATCTGGAGGGGTTACCATTGATGAGAAACTGAACTGGACTAGCCATATGAATACTGTGGCTACAAGAACAGGTCAGAGGTTAGGAATCCTGTGATGAGTAATTCACCTCCTGACTCCCCAAATACTGTCCATAAGACCATATGACGTAGGAGCAGAAGTAGGCCATTCGGCCCATCAAATCTGATCCGCCAATCAATGAGATCATGGCTGATCTGATATTCCTCAACTCCACTTTCCTGCCCTTTCCCCATAACCCTTGATTCCCTTGCTGAATCAAAACTGTTTATCTCAGCCTTGAATATACTTAATGACCCAGCTTTTACAGCCCTCTGTGGTAAAGAATTCCACAGATTGACTACCCTCTGAGAGAAGAAATTCCTCCTCATCTCTATTTTAAATGGTCGCCCCTTACTCTCAGGTTATTCCCTCTGGTCCTAGACTCTCTCGCAAGAGAAAACAACCTCAGCATCTACCCTGTCAAGCCCCCTAAGAATCTTATTGTTTCAATAAGGCTGCCTCTCATTCTTCTAACTCCAATGAGTACAGGCCCAACCTACTGAACCTCTCCTCCTAAGAAAATCCCTCCACACCCCGGATCAACCTAGTGAACCTTCTCTGGACTGCCTCCAATGCCAGTTTATCTTTCCTTAGATAAGGGGACCAAAATTGTTCTATTCTAGGTGTAGTCTAACTAGTGCCTTGTATAGTTTTAGCAAGACTTCCATATTTTTATACCCCATTCCCTTTGAAATAAAGGCCAACATGCCTTTCCTATTACCTGTTGAACTTGTATGTTAGCTTTTTGGGATTCATGCACAAAGACTCCCAAATCCCTCTGTGCTGCAGCCTTTCTCCATTTAAATAATATTCAGCTCCTCTATTCTTCCTACCAAAGTACATAACATCACATTTTCCCATATTATATTCCATCTGCCAAGTTTTTGCCCACTCAGTTAACCTGCCTATATCCCTCTGTAGACTCCTTGGGAAGAATTTTCCAGTCGGCGGGCAGAGGCAGGTGCCCACTGAACTGTCAAAGGCCTATTAAGGCCATTAAAGTAATTAAAGTTGTTAGGAATGCTGCCCGTCCAACCTTAAGGTTGGCGGGCAGGTGAAGAGCCCAGGCGGCCTTCGCATTTTTCATGAAATCTCATTCACGGTCGGGATGAGGTCTCATGAAGGGTTTATTAATTAAATAAAAATGTTTGAAAAAATTAATGGTAATGTCCCAGCTCATGTGACAGTTTCACATGAGGGGACATGTCCTTAAATTTATTTTTCCTTTATTAAATTTTTCATAGCTTAAACTAATCGCCCTGAGGCACCTCCGTTCCTCAGGGAGATTTCTGTGCTCTTTTGCGTGCATGCACGGAAGAGCGCAGGCCCTGACTCAGGGAATACCCCCCCACCCGCACAGGGAGCGCACAGCGCATCTGGGTGTGCGTCACATAAAATGGCGGCACGCACCCGATCGGGGGTGCCAATTGGGTTTGCATTCGCTTCTGCCCGCCCCCGCACAAACCCCTATCGGGGGGAAAATTCAGCCCCTTGTGTCACCCTCATCACTTGCCTTCCCACCTATTTTTGTGTCTTCCACAAACTTGGCGATAATACATTCACTTCCCACGTCTAAGTCATTAATATATATAGCAAATAATTGAGGCCCTAGCACTGATCCCTGTGGCACTCCACTAGTTACAGGTTGCCATCCTGAAAATGCCCCCCTTATCCCAGCGCTTTGTCTTCTATTAGTTAGCCAATCCTCTATCCATGCTAATATACTACTCCCAACATCATGGGCTCTTATCTTATTAAATAGCCTTATGTGCGGTACCTTATCGAACATCTTTTGGAAATCCAAATATATTAAATCTACTGGTTCCCCTTTATCTATCCTGCTTGTTACCTTCTCAAAGAATTCTAATAAATTTGTCAGGCATGATTTCCCCTTCATGAAGCCATGCTGACTCTGCTTGATTAGATTATGTATTTCTAAATGCTCTACTATTACATCCTTTATTACAGGCTCCAATATTTTCCCAATGACAGATGTTAAGCTAACTGGCCTATAGTTACCTGTTCTTTGTCTCCCTAACTTTTTGAATAAGGGTGTTATATTGGCCGTTCTCCAATCTTCTGGGACATTTCCAGAATCTAAGGATCCTTGGAAGATTACTACCAGTGCATCCACTATCTCTGTAGTTACTTCCTTTAATATCCTAGGATGCAACACATCAGGTCCAGGAGACTTATCAGTCTTAATCCCCATTAGTTTCCCTAGTACTTTTTCTCTAGTGATAGTTATTGTATTTATTTCCTCCCCAACTTTTTCCCCTTCATTACTTAGTATTTTTGGAATGCCGTTAGTATCTTCTACTGTGAAGGCTGAAGCAAAGTATTTATTCAACTCCTCAGCCACCATCTACAAAGCACAAGTCAGGAGTGTGATGAAATACTCTCCACTTGCCTGGATGAGTGCAGCTCCCACAACACTCAAGAAGCTCGATACCATTCAGGACAAAGCAGTCCACTTGATTGGCACCACATCCACAAACATTCACTCCCACCACCACCTTCCCAAGGGTAATTAGGGATGGGCAATAAATGCTGGCCTAATCAATGATGCCCACATCCCATGAATGAATTTTAAAAAATCTCTGCTTTCTCTCCTTGCAGGAAAAGAGAGCACACTGCTTGATGAGAGGCAGAGACGGGGAGGGGGTGTCCCTGTGCTGAGGGTCTCACTTCCTTTTAGCTGGATCTCCTTTGCCCTTTGGAAGAGCATGCAGATGAGGAGAAGACCACTGATGGTGCCTCTGGTGTTACCCCTGCTGATGGCAGACCATAGACCATAAGACCATAAGACATAGGAGCAGAAATTAGGCCATTCGGCCCATCGAGTCTGCTCCGCCATTCAATCATGGCTGATAAGTTTCTCAACCCTATTCTCCCGCCTTCTCCCCGTAACCTTTGATCCCCTTACCAATCAAGAACCTATCTATCTCAGTCTTAAATACACTCAATGACCTGGCCTCCACATCCCTCTGTGGCAATGAATTCCATAGATTCACCACTCTCTGGCTAAAGAAGTTTCTCCTCATCTCTGTTCTAAAAGGTCTTCCCTTTACTCTGAGGCTGTGCCCTCGGGTCCTAGTCTCTCCTACTAATGGAAACATCTTCCCCACGTCCACCACGGCAGTGGTGTTGCTTCTCCTCTTGTCCCTCATCAGAGTTGCAAGGTGGAGCAGCATGAGTTGCTTCCACGCCGTGGTGGAGGCTGGCAGCAGGGAAGTGCTGCTGAAGGTGAATGAAGTGCTAGACAGGTGAAGTGCTTTCCAAGAATTTGTCAATCACCTTTCAAGCTGTGATAGCACTCTCTGAGAGAGGAATTGGTGCTTTGAACAGCAGCTTTTCACATGGCCATGACTGGAGCTCTTCAGTTTTACTGATAAAAGGCTTCCCAACCTGTCCGTGTCACTGAAGAAGGCTGTGCACTCACCTTGGTGACCCTGGGAAGTTGCTGACAGGTTGTGAAAAAGGTGCCCTGGCTGGTAAAGTCAGAATGCAAGCTCTTAAATGCCTTTCCCAATCCCTTAGTGCATTTTCTGTCAGATCCAAACAGATCCTCACTGGCCTTGGAACCTATCCTGGGGAAAACAGGAAGAGGGCAGGTGATATTGGGATCCTGACCTGACAACAATTTTAAGGATTTGATTCCCTGCACACATGCAAGATCAGCTCCTCTTGGCTGGGAAAACATCCCCTTCATGTCCCAGGATGGATTCTTAAATCTGAGTAATGAAAGAGACAGAGCATCGTCCTGTTCACACAGGCCACATCCCGTGTAGAGGATGCGGGGCTGTTTTGTCTCTCTAACAACCGCAAGTCTTGCTACAAAAGTTGGTGGGAGGATACCATACGTTGCAGCTCACTGCAAAATCCAGGCCGTTATAATTTCAAATTCATGTTGCACCACAATGGTAACAAAACAATTTCAAAAATTTACATATGTATTTTCAATAGCAGTTAAAACTAAACACATGGTACAGCAGAAAGAACATCAGGGATTTTATGATGCAGGTTTTGAACAGAATCGCCAACTCTCCCTGAACTTGGGACAAAAATCAGCACAACGTTAAAAAAATGTTTTTTCATTTTCTTTGAATAATTCTGTTTAATAATTATAAAAATATTGTCATTGGGGTTAAAAGGCTGCTTGACTGGGCGGGGTATTAGGTCATGTAATGATAACTCCAGGACTGTGTTCGCACAGAGTTAGGAACCCTACACTTGAAGGCACATTAGATCACATGACAAAAACTGTAGTCTAGGTTACTTTTAACAATAGATTACAGGAGGCAGCTTGGTGAAACAACATAAAAACAAAAAACTGCGGATGCTGGAAATCCAAAATAAAAACAGAATAAACAGAATTGAAAGTCAACTTTTTTCTTCTCCGCCGATGCTGCCAGACCTGCTGAGTTTTTCCAGGTAATTCTGTTTTTGTTTGTGGTGAAACAACATGTTTGAATAACAGTGTTTAACACCATGAAATGATAGGAAGTAGCTTCTGTGTTGTCAGGTGCATCTGCCTTGGATCTGCTCATTGTCACGCTAAGTTAAAACCTAACAAACATATAAGAAGATAGCAGAAACTCATGGAAATAATCAGCAGGTCTGGCAGCATCTGTGGAGAGAGAGAAAATATAATTTCATCACCCTGAAATGTTAACTCTGTTTCTATCCCCACAGATTCTGCCCGACTTGCTGAGTATTTCCAACATTTTCTGTTCTTATGTCAGATTTCTAGAATCCAAATATTTTGTCTTCGTATAAGAAGATGGGTGTATCTGCTGATAACAAAACACACATTCAACTGATCTCAGCCAAGATAACAGTAAGTGTACCACAAATGGCCTTAATGGCTCTAGGCAAGGGAGAGTCAAAAAAAGGCAAAGTTCCAGCTCCTAATCACTGCCTATGTTCAGCTGCAGGAATGTTCCTGTGTGAGGGTCAAGTGAGGACATGGTTGGACCTACCTGTAACACTACTACATTGATTTACCTGCTTATGCTGCCTGACTGTGATTGAGGATGAGGGTAGATGACACATATCAATTAGAGTCCCAACCTTGAGAGAGGTGGATTTTTTAATGGATTGAATACATTGTTCTTTAGCCTAGATTATAAAACCACACATTGGTAAAATTACCAAAAATAATTACTGAAACTTCATGAAAATCCTGAGAGCGTAATAATTATTTCTGCTTTTGTTGCATTCTACGATCTTATTAACTCTATTATCTATAACTAGAATTTGTACACAAAAGCTTTGTTTTTAGTATTTTGGTTTTACTAACGTGAGCTCAGATTGCTCCATTTTATGTATATATATATATTGTTTTGGCAGTAATGGGTCCTCAGTGTTTCTAGTTGGGCCAAAGATAAATGACTTGAGTTTGTTCAATTTTTTCCACTGCTTTCTGTTTGACATTTGCTTACAATATGTATAAACAGTAACACCTATAAAGCACATTTAACTCTTTGACTGCCCCTTAGAAAGCTTTTGTTAACATGTAAGTTCTCGAGTGTCTATTTCACAGTTCAGAATGTTGTATTTACAGCAGTCATAAACAAAAAAAACATAGTGAAATAAGAAAGTGTGTTTTGTGACTCCTTACAGTGAGACCCAGTCACTGACTTCATCAGGAATTAAGACTAGTCCATGTATAATTGCAGTGCCTAAAGCAAAGTTTGAAGCAAAGCTGTTCCATCTGGCGTTTCTTTTTTGACTGGCACATAGTTAAACAATGATGCAGTTTGACAAATTTGAAACCTGAATAATGAAAACATAACATATACACAATAGTCAGTTTGACAGGACTGTCCACCTGCATAAGCACTAGCAGCACAGCAAGTGTTCAGTAAAAGCTGGTGGTGAAGAGAGAGATATGAGGCGCAATTAAATCAATTCCAATGTAAATCAATGTCAAATGTAACACCTCTATTTACTTCCAGCATTAATATTGTGATCGGTGAGTTTAAGAGCATCAGCTCTTCTGAATGCAGATGGTCTGATTTTGATCTCCAAATCTGTATTTCAGCCAAGTCAGCCTAATAACATCAGTTGTATCAACATGCCATAAATCTTCGGGTGGTCAAACTGCATTTCATACAATGCTCTGTTGTATGTTGAAGGTGTGTTCCTGGAGCTTTCTGACAGGTTTAATGTTGTTATTTCTGTTGGAATTTGGCACCTCTATGCCCAATTAACTATCTATAATTAACTCTTTGAGTACAACAAATCCTAATTTGGAAATGTTTCTTTACAATCATAGATTTGACAGAAACCCTACATATTGATAAATGTAGAAACACCCTTGTAATCAGCAAACTATTTTTAGCTACTTCACACTTAACAGGGTTGTATGTGTGTTCATATGTATACAGTAAAGAAATAATTCTAGGAACACAATTGCTCTATATTTCCAATACCTGCAGGGCCCATTAACACTCCAAGTGTTAAAGGAAGCACAATATTTTCAAAATTATAATGATAACAATGTTAATGACTTCAAAAATTAATAATGCTAGAATGCCTATATGTCCTGGCTTAGTAAAATAAACAGAGGATATCCCACACAGAGCCATGAACCCTAAGGTATATCTCACCAAATTTCTTCCCATGAATGAACTCCATTCCATTCAGTACTTGAATTATAAATAGGTTTTGTAAGTTTATTTAATAAAGATAAATAATTAAATGTTAGCTATGAAAAAGCAATATTTTCTCACAACAATGAAGGGCATTATGTTGTTACCACAGTAACAGGGCAAAGTTTGGGTCTCTTCAGAAGTCATTACTGGTTGAGATATTGAAGCAGTGCCAGAAATCGGTGCAAAATGGGCACCTCAAAGATGTCAGCTCAAGAATCACTGGAAATTGGGGCTCAGGCCTCATCTGCATAAAACTCAGCAAACGATAGACACCACTCCATCACATTCCATCACCCCCAATTCAGCTCACTGATCAGGGCCTCGGGAAAATCATCCAGTTCCATTACTAAGCAAACTATAGCTAGGTTCTGGGAGTGGAGGGAAATGAACCAAGTTGGGTTGGGGGCCGGGGTGTGGAGAGGTGGGGGTTGCGTGAGTGGGCCTGGGCAGCAACAGTCTGCAGTACTATTGTGGAGTCAGGAGCGGCACTTCTGCTCCTCCTTGTTCCTGGTTATAAAGAAGTCACTTACCTTTACGGCTGCAGTCTCCAGCAGTCCTTTTAAGGTCAGCCTAGTTTATGCTGAATTTAGAACAGAGTACGAAAACAAACATCAGTATCCTAATTAGAATATCCAAGGCATCTAACACCCGCTCCAGGCTGCACCCTGTACACTTGAAAATCATTGGTTTCCAGTTTGATAGTTGGTTGCTTGGTAGTACAGAACTTGGATATTGCTTGAAAAAAAAAAGACATGTTGTTGAAAGTTTTCACCTTGCACTCATCAGGACAGAGGGAAGAATGCCAAATTTCAAAGGGAGGAACAAGTTATATTGCATGAGAAAAGGTTGCTCATTGGTTGGCAAGTCAACTGTGATTGGTCAAGGCATTGCCATGGAGAATGCACCAGGGAACAAGTGTCCACCACACTTTCCTTTTGTTTGCAGAGGTTGTACAACAGATGTGTATGAATAAATGTGACTCTTTTGAGTCAAAACAATTAAACTAAATAAATGTAGCTTCTAGCAAGGGTAAATGAGCCATATTGTGAGCCTGACTGATACTCTTAAATTGGTTGTTAATATAATTGGTTAGTTTGACAATTGGTGAACTTCAAGGGGAATTCAGGCACAAGATCACACTTGAAAATTGGTCCACTGGACACTTATTATTTGCTCAAATTTCTTCTCCCTAATCTCAAGTTTAATGCAACACAGCAGTGGTTAAAGGCATTAATTTATAAGTCTCATTAATAAGAAAGTAAAAAGTTATTTAATGCATTGTTTAAACAATTCTACATCACAGCAAAGGTTAAGACAAGATTTGAATCTCCAGTGTTGCTCCAGGTTTATTTCAATGTTTCGGGGAATATTCATTGCCTTTAATAATATAATTGTAGAAATAAATTTGCATGGGATACGTATTTTCTTTTCCAAGAGAAAAACCTCTGCAGTTCCCAATTTATATTTATGGTAGGAAGTAGTACTGTTTGATATTAATATCAGCATGTTACAGTTGCAGGTCTCAGACTGCTACCTGCTGACAGTGACATGGTGTCGGCAGACCTCAATTAAATCAGCAGTTCTTGCATCACTTCTTGGCCAGGAAAAAGGAAAAATAAATGCCAGCAGAATTTTCAATGTTAGCAGAGTACTGACTATCCTGCCAGCTCTCGGAGTTTTCCTCATGAACGACCCGCTCTCATAGCATTAATTTTCTATGTTATAAATGTGTTTTGAAAGTGGATTTTAGTAAAGATAAATAACTTAACTTTTCAGGGGAAGCGTTGACCCTGATATTCTCTGCATTACCGGAATGCAGTCACCTTCCAGGTGCTACAGGGAGGTAAGTGGGTGGCTCTGCCCCCTTTCAGGTGCCCTAAGGTTTCCGGGGCCTTCATAAACAGATGGAGTGAAGACAATGCCCGCAATACCCGCAGGCCCAGCATAATGTTAATGAGGTGGGAAAGTTACTGATGGCCCACTTGCCTCATTTTTCTTTACTGAGAAAGACATTGGAACTGAGTTTAGGTCAGGATCTCCTCAGCTAGAAGGTCCCAAGGCCAGTTTCCACACGCAGTCCCTGGCACAAAGACTTGCGAAGGAACAGGTACCCCTGAAGAGTGAGACTGAGCCTTTCTACTATCCCAGGACAAAGCCTTCTGGAAAGGTGGAATGCAGCTCAATGGCGCTCCATTTATACGACAACCGGAAGAAGAGTGATGGGATATTGGGGCCCATGTTTGCATGCAGTAATGGGCAGAATTATGTTTTTCTCTGGGCATATTGTTTCTTTTTCCCAACAACACTTTTCATAACTTTACCCGTAAGTTACTATTCGTTTACCTTGATACAAAACTGAACGGATTGACATTGCTGCAAACCAAACAGTAAGGGATTGTTGTAGGATAACAGGAAATGTTGGGGAAACTCAGCAGGTCTGACAGCATCTGTGGAGAGAAAAACAGAAATGACATTTCGAGCCCATATGACTCTTCTTCATACGGACTCGAAACATTAACTCCGTTTCTCTCTCCACAGATGCTGTCAGACCTGCTGAGTTTTTCCAGCATTTTCTGTTTTTCTTTCAGATTTCCAGCATCTGCAGTATTTTGCTTTCATCCAAGGGATTGCTGTAGTTATATGCCTACAAGAGGAGCAGTTTGCTTCCATTTCATGATCATGGGGTTCATTTTATTAATTATCCTTTAATTACAATGGCACCAGGTGCATCTCATAAAAATTTGTATGATTGACATAACATTTTGATCATTGCTCCACTTCATTATATTCCAAAGCTATTTGAGTTTGCACAAGGCACTTTTAAATTATACCAACTTTCAAAATAACTTTGTGTCCATGTAATGGCAATTTAGTTTCTTATTTTTCTTAAATGCACCTTTACTTTTCTTTAAAGGAGAAACAATTTGGGCTGGTGGATTAAGAATGGGTTTTGGATGCTCGGGGTGAGCATGGGTGCAGGGCAAGTTGCAGGCCCAAAGTATTTCATTTTCAGATCTCACTAGCATTTGATTGGGAGGCTTTCTACCCGATTATAGAGAGGATGGCAAACCCCACCTACATTCTGGGAATAATTTCTTCCAGGCATCTGGAGGCATATTAAAACAGGAGTGCACCTTCTAAAAGGACATTGCATTCCCCTCTGGAAGAGAGTTGCAAGAAGATTTATGATGAGTCAGAAGCAAGCTCTCAGGTTCTTTAAGGCCTCTTTGGAGGCACTGAACAAGGATGGAAGTTGCCTTTCCAAACGAGTGTCAGGAAGAGGCTTTACCCTGACACCCACCAATCCTGCAGAGCTAACTGAGACTGTCAGCTGCAGCTGCTTCAGAACCAGGACACGGATTCAGTGCAGGAATCTTTCAATGAGCTCACAAGAGTTGGAAGGATGAGACCAGCTCTCTTTGTTTCTCCATCTCCCTGCCGACGGTCATTTCCCACCCACCCCAGCACTCTGAACAATTCTCTTCCCGGCATCAAAACTTCTTCAACCATCACAAGATCTAAGTAAACCACCTCTAATTTTCATTCCAACACACCCTCATCTCTTCCGTCCTCTCTTCAAAGTAACCATTAACCACATTCTGTTCTCACGTGGTATCCTTTGCACAATCAGGGAACTTCCCTCATTTTACACTCCAGGCATTTTCTTTCCATTTAACCCTTTCCCATGCTGCTTGCACCTTGCTTCTTCTGAGCCTCGGCATGTGCACTCCAAGCAGACGCCCCACAATATGCATTCTCCTCCTCAGTAACTAGCTCAGACTCCCTTTCTTTATGAGAAGATTAAGAGGACCCTCTCCCAGCTGGAATGGTAGGTCTGGAAAACATTGGTTCCTTCAGAGATGTGCAAATTGGAAATTTCAAGTCTGTGGGCTGACCACAACAAGGTAAATGCATATATCTCACAAAATGCATTTTGAGCCAGTAGGATTATCGAAACGTATTCTAAGAAAGGCACTTTTTATTCATTCATGGGATGTGGATTATGCATCCCTAATTGTCCTTGGGACGGAGCCAACTTCTTGAACCACTGCAGTCTGTTTGGTGAAGGTACAACCAAAGTGCTATTAGGTATGCAGTTCCTGGATTTTTACCCAGCAACGATGAAAGAACAGCCATATATTTCCAAGTCAGGGTGGCTTTTAGCTTGGAGGGGAACTTGCAGGCAGTGGTTTTTCCATGTATCTGCTGCCCTTGTCCATTTATGTGCTGGGGGTCATGGTTTGGGAGGTGCTGTCGAAGGAGCCTTGGTATGTTGCTGCAGTGAATCTTGTAAATGGAACACACTGTTGCTATGCTGTGCTGGCAGTGAAGGGAGTCAATCTTCAAGGTGGTGGATGGGGTGCCGATCAAGTGGGCTGCTTTGTCCTGAATGGTGATTTTTTAAAAATTCTTTCACAGGGTATGAGTGTTGCTGACTAGGCCAGCATTTATTGCCCATCCCTAATTGCCCTTGAGAAGGTGGTGGTGAGCTGCATTCTTGAACCGCTACAGTCCATGTGGTGTAGGTACACCCACAGTGCTGTTAGGGAGTAAGTTCCAGGATTTTGACCCAGCGACTGTGAAGGAACAGTGGTATATTTCCAAGTCAGGATGCTGTGCAGCTTGGAGGGGAACTTGCAGGTGGTTCCCATGCATGTGCTGCCCTTGTTCTTCTAGTTGGTAGAGGTCGTGGGTTTGGAAGGTGCTGTCAAAGGAGTCTTGGCAAGTTGCTGCAATGCATCTTATAGATGGTACACGCTGCTGCCACTATGCATCAGTGATGGAGGGAGTGGATCTTGAAAGTGATGGTTGGGGTGACAAACAAGCTTTGTCGAACTTCTTGGAGCTGCACTCTTCCAGGCAAGTGGAGAGTATTCTATCACATTCCTGACTTGTGCCTTGGTGATAATGGTAGAGTGGGGGATATACCCGGCCATGAGGTTCCAGATTGTGTTTGAATCCAATTCTGCTGCTGTTGCTGGCACATAGCGCCTCATGGATGCTCAGTTTTGAATTGCTAGATTTTTTCTTAATCCATCCCATTTAACACAGCCGTAGTGCCAAACAATACGATGGAGGTTGTCCTCAGTGTGAAGATGGAACTTTGTCTCCACGAACTGTATGTGGTTGTCACTCCTACTAGTACTGTCATCAATAGGTGCATCTGCGACAGGCAACTTGGTGAGAACAAGGTCAAGTAGGTTTTGCCCTCATGTTGGTTCTCTCACCACCTGCCATGGACCCAGTCTCGCGGATCTGTTCTCCAGGATTCAGTTAGCTCAGTCAGCAGTGGTGCTACTGAACCACCCTTGGTAATGGACATTGAAGTCCCCCACCCAGAGTACATTCTGTGCTCTTGCTACCCTCAATACTTCTTCCAAGTGGTGTTTAACATAGAGGAGCACTGATTCCTCAGTTGAGAGAGGGCAGTAGGTGGTAATCAGCAGCAGGTTTCCTTGCCCATGTTTGATTGAATGCTATGATACTTGATAGGACCCAGAGTAAATGTTGAAGACTCCTAGGACCACTCCTCCTGACTGTATATCACTGTGTAACAACCTCTGGTGGGTTTGTCCTGCTGGTGGGACAGAATGTGCCCAGGGCTGGTATTGGAGGAATCTGGGGCATTGGCTGAAAGTTATGATTCTGTGAGTCTGACGATATCAGGCTTTTAGTTGACTAGTCTGTGGGACAGCTCTCCTAATTTTGTCACAAGTTCCCAGATAATGAAGAAGACACTTTTGCAGGGTCAAATGGGCTGGATGCCTTTGTCGTATCCAGTGCCTTGGTCAACGCCACGTGGTCCATCTGTTTTTCTTCTTATTAGACTTTTTCAGAATGGTTTGATACAACTGGCTAGGTCGTTTCAGAGGCCAGTTCAGAGTCAAGCACATTGCTGTGGGTTGTAGTCAAATACAGGCCAGACCAGGTAAGGATGGCAGGTTTCTTATTAGTGAACCAGATGGGCTTTTACGACAATCTACTAGTTTCATGGCCATCATTATTGATTCTAGCTTTTGTTCCTGATCTACTTCATTAAACGAATTTAATTTCCCTAGCCTTTGTCGTGGGATTTGAACTCATGTTTGATTCTCTGGATCAATAGTCTAGGGCGGAATCATCCCAGATTTGCACTAAGTGCGGTAGCAGGCGGGAAAAAGAATGTATTACCCGTCGGCCGCAATGGCGGCTTTTCAAGCAGTATCGTTCCAGTCCCGCCTCATTAATTATGCATTCCCGGGAAACATGCCGTTTCGCTGGCAGGCAACCTCCAATTCGCTCACCGCTTTCTCATGCCGGGTGCCACATTTAAGGTGCAGCCGTGTGCACATCACTCAGTGCTTCCAGCCCATGACTGCTGCACAGAAGAAATGGGCCCGAAAAGCAAGAAGACTGCAGCCCCCTCCGATTGAGTGACGCATCCCTGCAACGCATTTTGGACGCCATGGAGGCCTGCCATGATGTCCTCTACCCCCGCTCTGGCCTCAGGAGGGTCAGCAACATCACCAATCCAGCTTGGGAGGCAGTAGCAATGGTGGTCATTGCCAATCCCTGGCAAAAATCCACCCAGTGCCATCAGAGGATGAATGATCTCCTCCATTCTGCCAGGGTAAGCCACCCTTCTCATCACTCTCAACTCACACACTCACAAACCCATCACACATCCACAGGGATCTCACTCACTGCCAGTTCAAGGGACATCACCATTCACTCTCTCACATACACCTTCATTGTCCTCATCCAGTCCATGGCACCACTTACCACCCACACATGCCTGGCATACTTGTCATCTGGCCTGGCAGGCGTCCTGCTTACACACTCTCCACCTGTGTTCACGCAGGACAAGCTGGCACACAACAAAAGGGAAAGTTCACAGACTGGTGGAGGAATGCCTGAAATCAAAGTCCTCACAGACTTTGAAAATAGAATCATCCAGCTGGCTGGCGAGGATCTGGACCATTCCTGTGTTGACAGTGAGATTGGCAGTGCTCTACCAAGTGAGGATCCAGCAATCCAACATCCATCAGACAACCGTCCTTTGAGTGATGTGTCCTGTTTCACAGGCCACTGCCATGCACTAATTATCTCTCGTTGCTTTTGCAGGCACATCTGCCAAACAGCCAAGGGAGTCCATGATCCAGGTCCTCAAATCAGGGCCCGAAGACATCTCAGAAGAGGAATCTGCTGGTGAGCACATTGCACTGTCTGATCCACAGTAGGTGGCAGCAGGGATTTTCCAGGCTTCCGGCACTCCGAGGACTGCTGGAGACCAGGGATCTGCTGAGTCCAAGTCAGCTGACGAGCCTCTGGACTCGGTCATACCTCAGTTGCTGGAGCTGCAAAGGCAAGCTCGGGAACATCAGGAAAGGAATACTGCTGCACTCTTCAGATTGTAAGACACGATGGAGCAGTCCATCCGCCTTCAGTCTGAGGTGATAACACCGGCATACCAATGCACCAAAGTCAACACTGGTGGGATGGCTGGCGCCATGGAGACCTTGGTCCAGGACATTGGTCCTGCACTGCTGCAAGGGCTGAACTCCATCGCTGACGCCATAGTTGGCCTCCAACAGTGTTAATGTGAGAGAGGTGCGAGGCAGCTTGATCTCACTCCAGCTTCCCCTTCTCCTCCAGAAGTCAGCCAGAGGGCCTTCAGGCACCCATAGGGAGGAGGATCAGCAGGTGCACACCCCAGGGCCATCTACCCTGATGACTCCGGGAGTGTCCAGCCCATCTGAATCCCATCTTCCTGTGACCCCAGCAAATCCAGCTCCATAAGCTGAGGAGGGAGCCACTGCCACACAACAGTCTGGGGCCTGTTCCCTGTGCTTTGTGCAATCTTCCCACCACACTAATGATGTGCCTTCACTGTCACTGGATACATCAGTCATGCCTGCGCTTCTATGGGGCTAATCACTGCTGCCAGAACATCCTGGGCCGGTGGCAGAGTTCCATCATCCTCTCTGTGTGCTCCTAGTACTTTTGCTGGCCCCCATCTCATCAGCATCTGTGTCCGGTGACAGGGTGGTCCTGTAGGGTTCAGCTCACATAGGATTCCATAGGATCAGGAGAAGCTGCATCTCCATAATATGACCCTGTTCACAGAGCGCAAGTGATCTGCCATCAGCCAGACAGGAGTCAGACATTCACATAAGCTGTGTGAGGATCTATGGAGTGTCCCCACTGCATGTCACCATCATCCTCCTGGAATGTAGAGACTATGCACATCCACTGGGTCTCCATGACAGGAGCTTTATCACAAAGGGTATGCGTGCTGCCATCAGCCAAACAGGAGTCAAACGTTCACAGATGCAATGTGAGGATTATGGTGTCTCCTCACTACATGTCTTCATCATCCTCCATGAATATAGCAGTTATGAGGGCCTACTTAGTGCGCCTGCCTCGTCTGGCCAGCGCGAGGGCCTCATCGCCATCATCCTCACCTTCGAGGACCTCGTCTCCCTCATCCCTATCAACGTCCTCCTCATCGGAGGAGCCGTGCAGCTCCTCCATCTCCTTCTCAGCCAGCTCCTCCCCCCATTGCAGCGCCATGGTTGTGAAGGGTCCAGCAGGCGACGCCGATGTGTGACACCCTCTGTCAACTGTAATGCAGGGCTCCACCAGGCAAGTTCTGGCACTGGAGCCTCATCTGCAACATCCCAATGGTTTGCTCCACTAAGGTGCAAGTTACAACATGAGCCTAGCTGTACCTTCTCTCTGCTGCACTTTGAGGCTGTCGCACGGGTGCCATCAGCCATGTCCTCTATGGATAGCCCTTGTCCCCAAGGAGCCAAACCTGCAGCCTCTGTGGACCCTGGAGGGCGTCAGGCATCTATGACCGATTGAAAATTTAGGATCTATGGTGTCTCCTCACTAGACACTCCCTGGGAACCATGCGCAGACCTGCAGGATGCGTTTGTGGTGGTCACACATCAGCTGAACATTCAGTGAGTGGAAGCCCTTGCAGTTGACATAGTTGATCCCTTGTTACCATGGAGATCTGAGCGCCACAAGGGTGCAGTTAATGGCACCCTGCACCGGTGGGAAACCTGAGATCTGGGCAAATCCCAATGTTCTTGCATCCTGGATTTCCTGATCCCAGGTGAAATTCACAAAGTTGTACGCCTTCGCAAAGATGGCATCCATGACCTCATGGATGTATTTGTGCGTGAACCATGGGGGAGGCTGGTCCAACCCTGAATGATGACATTGCAAGGGGCTCTGAGCGCCTCCACCAGTGACTGCCCACAGCCCGCTTTTGCAAGGAGATTATACAATGTTCCCAGTTGTCCAATTGTTCTGCCGTCCCATAAAACACTCATTAGTTTGCAGTCTGTGCCCGAGGGGTGAAAAGCTCTAGAGCATATGTGGCACTTTCAAGCCTCTGCTTGCTTGAGTGGGCAGATAAGCTAGAGGCCCGACTCTAACCATGTCAATGTGGCTGCATCTGAACTGTCTCAACTGTGGAGGAGTGGTCACTTTATACAAGGTTTCCCTAATGCATGGCTGCTTCCCTTCCCCCACCCTACACCTGCACATGCTTGTGCACTACCATCAACCGCAGGGCATCCCTTGGCACCCCCCCCAATTTGCCTCAACTGCAGTACAGCCCTTGCGCCCTCCCCTCCCAACTCACCTCAACCGCAGTGCAGCCCTTACCCCGGCACCACACTGTCAGCCAGGCAGGAAAATGCAATTTCCCTGTGCCCTCGCCTGAATGCGCAGTGCCTCAACCTTGAAGTCCAACAGGTGACTCTCATGAGTGCTGTGCAACGTTACTGTGCACTCACCTCCGAATCCCCCTCAAAGTGCTGCTCGACAGGTGCACACCTTATAAATGCTGTTGTGCAACACATCGGCGTGCAATCATGCCAACATGCTCAGATGATCCAGCATGAGGAGATAATTCTGGTGAGCTGGGCTTATAATGATATGTAGATGTATTACAATGAAGTTCCAGACGTGCAGCGACGGGATACGCAGCCCGCCATTTACGGGTGGAGCAGAAGATTACAAACTGGTTCCATGATGTTGTGAAACTGATTTTTGGCCTTCCTGCCATATTGTCCAGTCACAGCACTGCACACACCTGATGCCAGCGGGCACAGAAAATTCCACCCTAGGTCTCTGGTTTACTATGCCACCATGCTGGATGCTTGGGTGAGAGATGATTTCAAAGCTAAAATTATGTTCATACTAATTAAATCATCTTCATTGCATTTGACACTTTGGTTTGCAGTCTTTTCAAAGCAACTTCTGGGTCCGCATTGTCATTGATATAAAAGTTGGCTGATTGATTTCCATATTCTTAAGAGAGTAACAAGGACCGTTAATGATAGAGGGGCTCTTCAGAGGAGTGGAGTGAGTAATTTACTCAGCGCGCTGATCTACTAACTGATCCCTGGCATCTGGCTACAATGGGTTGTGCTGACCTTTGCTGCTTTTCCCTTGCTTTCACTTAATTTTTCCTCATCAGGTAATGGCTCCATTTCCTCCAATTGCAGTCCTCTCTGTATTGCCATGTTGTGCAACATGCATCACACTACCATGACATGACAGACTTTGTCTTAGGGATGGCCCTTGTTCCCAAGCACCCAAGCTCTTATGTTTATGGAAGGGTGGAATGGTGGGGTAATGGATCATTATCAGATGATGAAGTCCATAAGGGAGGAAAGAAGTAGCAGGCCAAAAGTGAATTAAACCAAACCCAATGTGGTGGCAAGTGGCAGTGTGGTGTAGTACCCAATATTCTGTTTAATAGCTGTTGAAATGATTGCCTTGCTGCATGAGGGGGGGCATTAAAAAATTGCACTGTTTGCCATTCCAGGTATCCACTCCATGAGATGGTAGTGCACCATACCTGGCATGAGGTGCTTGCCAGGTTCAGTGATGTGTCCAGTACCAGCAGGCCAACAGATGTGGAGAAGGAACCTGGCAGATTAAGGATGCCCAACAGTACCAAGTGGCAGGTAGATTTCCTGAGATCATATACAACAATCCTGTCGATTTGCTCCACTGCTCACCCACACCAAATCCTCTTACAGCCTTCCATTATTTCCCTCCATCTCAAGCATATTCATACTTCATCATGGTATACATCCCAGTTGTAACTTAAGGTTGAAAGCTTTCCCACACTCACATCTTGCAAAGACTTTTTGCATCAAATCATTGTGACACATTCAAATTAAATGGTGCATCTTAACTTGCAGACACTGCAAGTTCTGTCTATCATTTTGCTTGTGATGCTTTAAGTTACTACATCTGAACATCTCTTTTTTTGGCTTCGCAAGCCAAAAGGTGCCACATAATAGAAAAAGACATACCTAAACTTCAGAAAAGTTAAAGAATTAAGCCAGTGACTTCCTGATAGTGCAAATAGAAATAAATGAGTTTGATCTGATAGCCTTTACAGGGACATTGCTGCAGGATGACATAGATTGGGACCTGAATATTGAAGGGTACATGACATTTAGGAAGGACAGAAAACTAGGAAAAGGTGGAGGGGTGACTCTGTTAATTAATCATGGTATTAGCACAATAGAGTTAAGCTAGAGCTAGACCTAAGGAAACCGGGATGGAGAAGCAGTTTGGGTGGGGGTGAGAAATGATAAAGGCAAGAAGCCACTTGTGGGAGTGGTGCACAGGCCCCCTAACAGTAACCACACAGAGGACGGGGTGTAAAAGAAGAGCTAATGGGACCTTGTCAAAAAGGTACGGTAATAATCATGGGGGATTTTAATCTACATACAGACTGGAAAAATCAGATGGGCAAAGGTAGCCTAGATGAGGAATTCATAGAAAGTTTTCAGGATGCTTTCTTAGAATAGCACGTTCTGGAGTCAACCAGACAGGAGGCAATACTAGGCATGGTATCATGCAACGAGATAGGATTAATTAATGACCTCAAGGTGAAGGCACCCATAGGTAGCGGTGATCATGAAGCTTGACACCATCCAGGACAAAGCAGCCTGCTTGATTGGCACCCTGTCCACAAATATTCACTCCCTCCACCACCGACTCACAGTGGCAGCAGAATCTTACAGGTTAAATCACTTAGGGAGGTGGAACAAAGATGCCATGAGCGTGGCCTCCCCTGTAGAGGGAGCTCCTACCCCTCCCTAGTCCAAAAATTTTGCGATGTTCCAATCACAGGGGGTGTGTACCATCCACAAGATGCACCGCAGGAACTCACCAAGGCTCCTGGGACAGCACCTTCCAAACTCACGACTGGTCCACCTAGAAGGATAAGGGCAGCAGACACATGGGAACACCATCATCTGGAAGTTCCCCTCCAAACCACTCACCATCCTGACTTGGATATATATTAACGTTCCTTCACTGCCACTGGGTCAAAACCCTGGAACTCCCTCCCTAACAGCACTGTGGCTGTACCTACGCCACATGGGCTGCAGTGGTTCAAGAAGACAGCTCACCACCACCTTCACAAGGGCAATTAAGGATGGGCAATAAATGTTGACCTAGCCGTCGGTGTCCAGATCCCATAAATGGATTTTTAAAAAAGATTGAATTTTACCTTCAGTTTGAGGAAGAGAAGAATGGGTCTAAGACTAGTATTTTAAACTTAAATAAGGGCAATTATGAGGGCATGAAAGTAGAGCTAGCTAAAGTGAAGTGGCAAATTAGGTTAAGGGATAGGTCAATAGAGATGCAGTGGCAGATATTTAAGGAGATATTTCAGAATATACACAGAATACATACATTCCAATGAGAAAGGAAAATTCCAAGGGGAGGACCGACCATCCGTGGTTAACTAAAAAAGTTAAAGATAGTATCAAACTTCAAGAAAAAGCATATAATTGCGCAAAGATGGGTGGCAGGTCAGAAGATTGGACAGAATATAAAAAGCAGCAAAGAATAACTAAAAGATTAATAAGGGGGGAAAAATTAGAGTGCCTCAGAAAGCTAGCTAAAAATATAAAGACAGACAGCTGGAGCTTCTGTAGATATTTTAAGGATTTGGCAGATGAATTGAACTGATATTTTGCATCAGTCTTCATGATAGACGATGCAAGTAACATCCCGGAAATAGCTGTAAATCAGGAAATGAGAGGGAGGGAGGAACTCAGGAAAATTGCAATCACTAGGGAAGCGACACAGAGTAAATTATTGGAGCTGCAGGCTGACAAGCCCGGGTCCTGATGAACTTCATCCTGGGATCTTAAAAGAAATGGCTAGTGCGATAGTTGATGCATTGGTTTTAATTTTCCAAAATTCCCTAGATTCGGGGAAGGATCAATTATATTGGAAAATAGTATATGTAACTCCTTTATTCAAAAAGGGAGGGAGGCAGAAAGCAGGGAACTATAGGCTAGTTAGCTTAACATCTGTCATGGGGGAAATGTTAGAAACTATTATTAAAGATAGTATAGCAGGGCAGTTAGAAAAATTCAAGGTAATCAGGCAGAGTCAACATGGTTTTGTGAAAGTGAAATCATGTCTAACCAATTTATTGTAGCCCTTTGAAGAAATAACATGTGCTGTGCATAAAGGGGAACCTGTGGATGTACTGTACTTAGATTTCCTGAAGGCATTTGATAAGCTGTTACATCAAAGTTATTGCAGAAAAATTAAAGCTCATGGTGTAGGGGTAACATATATTCATGGATAGAAGATTGGCTAGCTAAAAGGAAACAGAGATTAGGCATAAATGGGCCATTTTATGGTTGGCAAGATGTAAGGAGTGGTGTGCCACAGGGTTCAGTGCTGGGGCCTCAACTTGTTACAATTTATGAAAATGACTTGGACGAAGGGACCGAAGGTATGCTTGCTAAATTTGGTGATGACACAAAGATAGGTAGGAAAGTAAATTGTGAAGAGGACATAAGGAGGCTACAAATAGATATGGACGGGCTAAGTGAGCGAGCAAAAATCTGGCAAATGGAGTATAATGTGGGAAAATATGAAATTGTCCATTTTGGCAGGAAAAGTAAAAAAAGAAACATATTACCTAAATGCTGAGAGACTGCAGAGCTCTGTGATGCAGAGGGATCTGGGTGTCTTAGTGTATGAATCGCAAAGGTTAATATGCAGGTTCAGCAAGTAATTAGGAAAGCTAAAATAATATTATCATTTATTGCGAGGGGAATTGAATACAAAAGTAGGGAGGTTATGCTTCAGTTATACAGGGCATTGGTGATACCGCATCTGGAGTATGGTATACAGTATTGGTCTCCTTATATAAGGAAGAATGTAAAAGCGTTGGAAGCAGTTCAGAGAAGGTTTACTAGACTAACACCTAGAATGAATGGGTTGTCTTATGAGGAAAGGTTGGATAGGCTAGGCTTGTATCTGCTGGAGTTTAGATGAGTAAGAAGTAACTTGATTGAAATATATAAGATCCTGAGGGCTCTTGACAGGGTGGATGCAGAGATGATGCTTCCTCTTGTGGGAGAATCTAGAACTAAGGGTCACTGTTTAAAAATAAGGGGTCGCCCATTTAAGACAGAGATGAGGAGAAATTTTTTCTCTTAGGGAGTCTTGCGTCTTTGGAACTCTTCCTCAAAAGGCAGTGGAAGCAGAGTCTTTGAATATGTTTGAGGCAGAGGTAGGTGGGTTCTTGACAAAAAAGGTGAAAGGTTATCGGGGGTAGGCAGGAATGTGCAGTTGAGGTTACAGTCAGATCAGCCATGATTTTATTGAATGGCGGAGCAGGCTCGAGGGGCCAAGAGCCCTACTCCTCCTAATTTGTACGTGTGTATGTATGGTGGGGACAAACATGGACTTGTTTATATGAGCAGGAGCTATGCAGGGGAAGGTAAAACTGCAAGGCTGCCCTAAGCCCAAGCCTTGTACTATTTTTCTCTTATGTATTGTTGCCCTTTGCATTCACTGCCATACTGGCATGCATGCAACCATAGAAACATCACAAACAGCATATTGTAAGGCAAGCTCAAATATATTTCTATATATTTCTAGCTAGCTTTCTGTCACACTCTAATTTTTCCCTCCTTATTAATCTTTTAGTCATTCTTTGCTGCTTTTTATATTCTGTCCAATCTTCTGATAGCTTAAAACTATCTCTTACACTGGTTCTAATATTTGTTTCTTTTCCATCAATGTTGTCCTGGAAGAGTAGTCTGGCAACATCCTAGAATCAGTTCATACCTTAAGTTCCTCTGATCAATGTTCACAAGCCCCAGCGCATTTACACACATCCCAAAGGATGCAGTTAGTGAGCTGGAGGAGGTAATATCTGGTGACTCACAGTACACAGGTGAGAAGGATCAAGTGTTGGTGACAAAGGAGGAGCAGAAAGCTTCTGGTTTGTTAGCCACATGGCTACTATCAACCTTCTCAAATATGAGAAAAGTGTGAAACTGAACAGTCATGTCATGCTCCTGTTGCATTAAATTTAATACAAAGGGTAGATAAAAATTTCCCTCTTAAAAATTAATCCAAAAATATATATTTGTAATAAAAGGGCCATAACTATTGAAACAAACTGTTATAAAAGCCTAAGAAAGTACTGTAAACAAGTACTGGAGGAACATTTAGGAGACAATGATCATTGTATTGCACGTTTTAGGATGATGATAGAAAAGGACAATAGGCAATCCAGAGTAAGAATAATTAACTGGATAAGAGCTGACTTCGATGGGGCAAGAATGGAGCTGGGCCAGATAGACTGGAACAAAATTATGGCGGGAAAAACTGTATCTGAACAATGGGCTACCTTCAAAAAAGAGTTGCTTCAGGCACAATCAAGGTATATTCCATTGAAAGGGAAAGGTAGGGCAAACAAGTCCCAAGGTCCCTGGTTGAAAAAGGAGATAGAAATTAAGATGAAGAAGAAAAAGTGCACTTATGACAGGTGTCAGGTAGAAACAATTGAGAACCAAGAGATATACAGAATGTTCAGAGGGGAGGTGAAAAAGCATATTAGAGAAATAAAGAGGGATTATGAGAAAAGACTGGCAGCCAACATGAAGGGGAATCCTAAAGTCTTCTATAGGCATATAAATAGTAAAAGGGTGGTAAAGGAGGAGTAGGATCAATTAGGGCCCTAAAAGGGAATCTACACATGGACGAAGGAGCCATGGCTGAGGTATTAAATGAATACTTTGTTCCGTATTTACCAAGGAGGTAGATGCTACCCAGGCCATGCTGACAGGCAAGGAAACTCTATCACTCAAAATTGATAAGGAGGAAATATTGAATAGACTGTCGCTACTTAAAGTTGACAAGGCACTGGGATCGGATGGGATGCATCCAAGGATATTGAAGGAAGTGAGAGTAAAAATTGCAGTGGCACTGGCCATAATTTTTCTAGAAACAATTATTCAGGATAGAATTAGTAGTCACATGGAAAAATATGGATTGATAAGGAAAAACCAACATGGATTTCTAAAGGGGAAACCGTGTTTAACTGATTTGCTGGAGTTTTTTGATGAGGTAACAGAAAAGGCCAATGAGGGTCATACTGTTGATCTGGTGTACATGGACTTTCAAAAGGCATTTGATACAGTGCCACACAACAGACTTGTGAGAAAAGTTATTGCTCATGGAATAAAAGGGACAGTAGCAAGTGGACACAAAATTGGCTGAAAAATAAGAAGCAGAGAGTAATGGTCAATGGATGTTTTTTGTGCTGGAGGAAGGTTTGTAGTGGAGTTTTCCAGGGGTCGGTATTCGGATCCTTGCTTTTCCTGATATATATTAATGATCTAGATCTTGGTGTGCAGGCGACAATTTCAAAGTTTGCAGCCTTCCGGGCTGAATATTGAATTCAACAACTTTAGATCTTAAACTCCCCCTCCCCCCATCCCCACCCCGTTTCTTTCCCACCGCCCCCCCCACTTTTTTTTCAATAATTTATATAGATTCTTCTTTCCCCACCTATTTCCATTATTTTTAAATCTAAAACTAAAACCTTGTTAGTCTTTCCACCCCACCCCCACTAGAGCTGTACTTTGAATATCCTGTCCTCCATTCTTAATTAGCACTTTTCTCAGACAAAACACCTCTTTGACCCTTTTGTCTGTGACATCTTTTGATTATCTGCTCATCTCCACAATCACCACACCCTCAATGTCTCTCTCTCCCCCCACCCCACCCACCTTAAACCAGTTTATATTTCTCCCTTCTCCTAACTATGCTTCAGTTCTGCCGAAGGGCTGTGAAGGCTCGAAACGTTAACTGATTTCTTCTCCGCCGATGCTGCCAGACCTGCTGAGTTTTTCCAGGTAATTCTGTTTTTGTTTTGGATTTCCAGCATCCGCAGTAGCTTTTAGCTTTTTGTTTTTATCACAAATACATCCTTCAGGTCTGTGCACGGTCCCCAGGTGGTGTCCGTGATTTCTACGTTCTCCGTAGGTCTCAGATCCCTGTCATCTCCCAGGGTCCAGACAGGCTGCAGGCTTGGCTCCTTAGGCACAAGGGTGACCCACCGAGGACGTGGCTGAAGACCCCCATGTGGCAGCCTCAGAGTGCAACAGAGAGAAGGTACAACGAGGCTCATGCTGCAACTCACACTTTGGTGCATTCAGGAGGCCCTCATACCTGCTGGATTCATGGAGGATGATGAAGACATGCAGTGAGGAGACATCAAAGATGTTCACATTGCATCTGTGAATGTTTGACTCCTGTTTGGTTGATGGCAGCGCACGTACCCTCTGTGATAAGGCTCCTGTCACGGAGACGCAACAGATGCAGGTCTATGCACAGTTCAGATTTGTTGAATATTGAAAATGAGGTCCTGATGCCCGGACCAGTCTGCTGGAGCCCTGCAATACAGTCTGCAGAGGGTGTCACACATCGTCTGCTGTGCCCTTTACGACCTGGCACTGCAATGGGGGGAGGAGCTGGCTGAGGTGGAGATGGAGGAGCTACACGTCTCCTCCGATGAGGAGGATGTTGATGGGGATGAGGGAGAGGAGGTCCTTGAAGGCAAAGATGACAGCGATGAGGCTGTCGCACTAGCCAGATGAGGCAGGCCTTCATAGCTACTAGATTCATGGAGGATGATGAAGACATACAGTGAGGAATCACCATAGATCCTCACATTGCATCTGTGAATATTTGACTGCTGTTTCACTGATGGTAGTGCACATACCCTCTGTGACAGAGATGCAACGGATCCCCATAGTCCCTACATTCAGGAGGATGATGATGACATGCAGTGGGGATACTCCATAGATCCTCACACAGCTTATGTGAATGTCTGACACCTGTCTGGCTGATGGCACCTCGCTTGCGCTCTGTGAACAGGGTTATCTCAAGGAGATGCAGTGGGGAAACTTTAACTCCTCCTCATTTTATGGCATCCTTCATGAGCTGAACCCTTCAGGACCACCCTGTCACCGGAACAGATGATGATGAGATGAGGGGGTGGGGGGGTCAGCCGCACCCCAAAGGTGCTGGGAGCACACAGAGAGGATGATGGGAGTATGTGCTGCCAGCCAAGGAGATTCTGGCAGCAGTGATTAGCCCCATTGAGCATGACTGAAGTGACCAGTGACAGTGAGGGCACACCATCAGTGTGCTGGGATGGTTGCACAAAGTGCACGGACCAGGCCTTGGACTGAGACACCTGCCTTTACCTTGTGCAGGGACCAAGGTTTCACATCCAAGCGACACAAACGCTCATCAGAACAAGGATCCATAGACAAGGAGACACTGTTGAGAGTTTATTAACAATAGTGAACATTGTGTACAAGTGGTTAACACCCGTGCCCAGGCTGTGCAACTACATTTTCTTAACGTTCATAACCTTGCCGCTACGTCTTGGTGCTCCCCTGACATTCACAGCAGAAGTGGATGCAGCCTGCTGACTGCTACGCCCTGTCTGTGATGGCCTTGACGGGTGTCCTCTGAAGGGCTAAGACCTGGAGGGCCCCAGCCTGCTTTTGGGGTCCTGCTTTGTGGCAGTGGCACCCTCCTCGGCCTGTGGAGCTGGACTTGCTGGGGTCAGAGGAAGAGGGGATTCAGATGGACCAGACACTCCCAGAGTCACCTGGGTGGATGGCCCCGGGTGTGCACCTGCTGATCCTCCTCCCCATGGGTGCCCGAGGGTCCCAAGGCTGACTCCTTGAGGAGAAGGGAAAGTTGGAGTGAGATCGAGCTACCTCGCACCCCTCTCGCGTACACGCTGTTGGAGGCCAACTATAGCGTCAGCAATGGAGTTCAGCCCATGCAGCAGCGCAGGAGCGATGTCCTGGACCAAGGTCTCCACGGCAACCGCCATCCTACCAGTGTTGACACGGTGCATTGGCATGCCGGCGCTATCACCTCAGACTGGAGGCGGACGGACTCCTCCATTGTACCTTGCAATCTGAGGAGTGCAGCGGACATCTCTTCCTGATGTCCCCGAGTTTGTCTTTGCAGCTCCAGCACTGAGATATGACCGCCTCCAGGGGCTCATCATCTGACTTGGAATCAGCAGATTTCTGGTCTCCAGCAGTCCTCGGAGTGCCGGATACCTGGGAAGTCCTTGTCTCTGCCTGCTGTGGATCAGACAGTGCAATGTGCTCACCAGGTTGTGACCCCGAGGCTACTCTAAAGCTTGGTCTCACCGAGGTGTGTCTCTGCGCTGGTGGAGGGTGTGGGTGAGCATTATGACGGGTATTCAGTGAGGATTTCAGCAGATTCCTCTTCTTTGGTGTCTTCGAGGCTTGAGTCAAGGACGTGGGTTGTGGACTCCCTTTGTTTGTTTCCCACATGTGACTGCGAAAGCAGCGAGAGAGAACTAGTGCGTGGCAGGGGACTGCGGAACAGGGGAACTGACTCACAGCATGGATGTTGCACTGCTGGATCCTCACTTGGTAGAGCACCACCAACCTCACCATCAGCACAGAAATGGGTCATATCTTCGCCGACCAGCTGGATGACTCTATTTTGCAAGACCGTGAGGACCTTGATTTCAGACATTCCTCCACCAGTCTGCAACCTCTCCCTCTTGTTGTGTGCCAGCTTGTCCTACATGAATTCAGATGGATAGAGTGTAAGCAGGGCACCTGCCAGGCCAGATGATAAGTATACCTGGCATGTGTGAGTGGTGAGTGGTCCCATGGATGGGATGAGGACAATAAGTGTGTTTGCGAGAGAGTGAAAGGTGATGTCCCTTGAACTTGCAGTGAGTGAGATCCCTGTGGATGTGTGATGGGTTTGTGAGTGTGAGAGTTGAGAGTGATGAGAAGAGTGACTTATCCTGGCGGAACAGGTGAGATGATTCACCCTCTTTTGGCAATGGGTGGCTGTCCTCTTTTGCAGGGCAGCGGCACTGACCACTGCTGCTGCCGCCTCCCAAACTGGATTGGTGATGTTGCTGCCCCTCCTGCGATCACAACAGGGGGGTAGAGGACATCACGGCGAGACTCCACGGTATGCAAAACGCGCTCAAGGGGCGCGTCACTAAATCTGGGGGCTGCAGCCTTCTTGCCTTTCAGGGCCATGTCTTCTGTGCAGCATTTCTGGGCTGGGAGCACTGAGAGGTGTGCGTGTGGTTGCACTTTAAATATGGCATCCGGCATGAGGAAGCGGTGAGATGATGGCATGGCAAGTGAATGAGAGCCCGCCCGCCATCAAAGTGGCGTGTTTCCTGGGAATGCATGATTAATAAGGTGGGATTGAGACGATACAGTGTGAAAAGCCACCATTGCCCGCCCACTACTTCACTAAGTGCAAATCTGGGATGATTCCGCCCTAAGGCACTAAAGTGTGAAAACAATTCTTATGTACAAATAGTAGCCAGCCAGAAATTCACATGCAGCAGGAATGGGAACAACACCTAACGCCTGCTCATTCAGTTTTAATGATCACTACTGAGATCAGAATCACCTCGCTATCTTTCTTCCATGTTTAAGGACAGATGTTGTTGTTGGGGAATCATGTACCTCCCACCAGTATCAGCATCAAGCAATCCCAAATATAGCACAATTACTTGCATCATTGCAGCCTTTCCATTTCCCACATGGACCATTTTACAGCCTGTCTACAAAGAATGTGACAGTATATGAATTCCATACTGTACTTTGAAATGTTGGAAAAGCGATTATCACATGGTTTTTTTTAAAAACTTTGTTGGAAGGATATTCTATCATGCAAATTGCACAGGGAATGATAATTTAATGATCTGCATTGTAACTGAAGCAATGGTTTTAATTTGAATTACCCAGTGGGAAAATGGCTGGGTCAGGATTTTGGTCAAGGTGTAAAGCCAGCATTTATTGCCCATCCCTAATTGCCCTTGAGAAGGTGGTGGTGAGCTGCCTTCTTGAACCGCTGCAGTCCCTGTGGTATAGGTACACCCACAGTGTTGTTAGGGAGGGAATTCCAGGATTTTGACATAGCGACAGTGAACAAAATATAGTTCCAAGTTCGGATGGTGTGTGGCTTGGAGGGAAACTTGCAGCTAACCTGATCGCATCAAGTTCCTCCTGGGAAGCTAGATAAGTACATGGAGGAGAAAGGAACAGAAGGATATGCTGATAGGGTTAGATAAAGTAGGATGGGAGGAGCCTCAGGTTGGGCATAGAGTGCCAACATAGAGTGGTGGGGCTGAATGACCTGTTTCTGTACTGTGATTTTTATATAACTCAATGTATTAACAACCATACTCCTTTGCCATTCAATTCAGAATGATTGCTATGAATAACATTAAACAACTTCAAATAAGAACTTTTTAAGTTACACTAAGATTAAATTTGTGCACTTGTGTGCAAATGTACCAGCTCAATTACAGCTGTTACTGCTGTCACACATATTCCATTAATAGTGTAACTCATCAGTTCTGGACACTCTCAATGACTCACTGATCCACAAGCACTACTCTTTCGCACTTTTCTGGTAAAGTCAAATCTTTCATCAGGCAAACATTCTAAGAAATGGAAAAATTTGAACCTTTCCAGCTCCTAGAGGAAATGTTCTTCCAACAGCTGTCTTGTTTTATGAAAGCCTGAAGTCAATGCATCCAATCTTAAGCCATCAATCACTGGCTTTGACATTTCCTGCAAACTTCATCTGCAAGACAAACGGGGAAAATGAACCCAAAAGTAACGACAAATTGCCAAATGCAGATGGAATTATTTGGGCTTGTTTATATTCAGTGATTTACATGAGTTCAGAGTAAATGCCTTCGCAGCTAGAATTATGGTACTAGACAGCCATTTGCACTGCTGCTGAAAACACCTGCCACTAGTATTAATAAATATTGGGTTTAATTGACTACAATTAAATGTAGAAATGTCTAGTGTATAGGATTAATGATTTAAGTGAGCTGAAGAGCTTTAAAAGGTTTTTTTTCTAACCCTACTCATGTAAATGACAGCATCCTCTTTGGCTGAACCCTTATAGCAAAGGTCAGAAATGTGTGCCTGAACATTAGGTTGTAAGTGGTTTTTATGGAAAGGCTTCATATAATTTCTTTCTTGCTAAATTCTGATTGTAATCATGGGTGAGCTCACAAGGTCACTTCCTGTTAGAGTGACTGTTTGTGTTTGGATGTGCAACGATGCTGGTGCCAGACAAATATATACAGAATTTAATGATGAGAGTCTAAAAAAATGCTACCAACAGAGCTTTTCCGGTACTATCAAGCCTTAATTCAGCTTGATTAAACCTTTGGTTAGAAGTCCTTCAAGTAAATTCAGGATAGGCTAATTTTAAAAAAATAAAGTTATGGAATCCCCTCCCAAAGGAAATTGTTAGGTTCTGATTAGATCTCTAGGTCTCATTGTGCTATGTACAATGCCTTGAGAGAAAAGTAGACGTGGTAGTTTCTCAGTTTCATGCAGTTAGTCAGAAGTAGGCCTCTGGGATTAGGAACTCAGTGTGGCCAATCACTGGAGGAGAACCTGTGTCATATCAATTTTGAAAAACAGTAAAATGTCTGATGACTATATATCTTAGGAGTTCATTCATTGACATGACATTTATTTGACCTTGATGATTTCTAAAGAAAAGATAAACGGGTAGATGTTAACTGTTGGAAGGCCTGCAGGCTGCCCATCCCAAGTGACAAAGAGGTTGCCCTAATGTTCAGGCCTTGGATTGATTTGAATCAGATTAGCGAACTGTGGATGCAATGTCTTGCCCCAAACCAGCTTTTTGCTTTTGGGTCACAGGAATGTCACCAGTTGGGATACCAGTGGCAGAGCTGCAGGTAAGTCCTGGGATGGGAAAGGGATGCGTTCCTGGGGTGGTGGGGAGGGGGGTGAGCCCTGATTGACAGCAGCCTATAATATTTCGTGGAGGAAGGAGGAACATTATAGCTTGATCTGGGCATCAAAAATGCAAATTTTAAAAATGTTTGTTGGTGTTTCCTGAGGGCCAGCAGCACTTCTTTTAAGGTCAGCTGCCTAACCCATTCAATGCCAGTCTACATGTGTTTCTTATAATGGTAATCGGAGTCCTAAGTATGCTATTGGACCCCAATTTGCTTGGGAAAGAAGACTGCGACCTGGTTCAGCAGGTACTGCAGTCACCTAGGGATAGGACTCTTGCAAAATGGCAGAGGCCAGAACATCAGCATTAATAGGTAAGGATCCTGACCCCATTTTGAGGCCCTTTTTCACCTGCTAATGCTGTTTTTAATGAGGTAAAACTGACCTCAATATCATCAAAGACTAGAGAATGTGCAATATACCAAGGCCTGCATTTTCCACAAGAAGGTATTAGTTTAATCAGTTTGCCGGAAAGATTACCTTTTGCAGTACAGAATCTATCTGAATACTTTGAACATCCATTCTCAACCTTATTGGTAGGTGCAATTTGACAATCTTTTCGTTTTACAGTGGAAAATGCTAGCCAAATGGTGCAATGACATTGGCTGCAGAAACCTGCCAGGTTCTGCACATGCTTCTCTGGCCATAGGGCTGTATGGTAGAAATGAACAGTTGTGATAGAAGAGAAAAAGTGGAAATGGAGAAGAAAACACCTGCTAATAGAAGTTCATTTGATGGCAACAAAACATACGATGGCAATTAAACAGTCTTACTGGGTATAAAATAGTGCTTGGTTTGCAACTGTGTCAATGAGCTTGGATTTTTTGGGTGGATCTGTTCAAGGAGATAAAGTAACAGTTGCATTGTCTGACATAGACTTCTGTCTATTCACATTATTTCTTTTTCTTTTTTAATTTACTGAATTCTCAAGAGCCTGGAGGCTAAGTTGGATATTCCCAGAACACAACAGGGATCGCAATGCACGATTAACCTGCACCCATCGATTGCAATGTGGGCGGTACATCAACAGCATGCTTGTTGCTCATTTCAATGACTTTTGCATTCAGCCAGCACTAACTTATTAATTATTATCAATTCCCCAGCCTCATCCTCTAAGAGACCAATGCTCACTTTAGCTACTCTTGTCTTTTTATATGCTTGTTGGAGCTTTTATTGTCTGTTTTTATATATCTTGCTAGTTTCTCTCATACTCCAATTTTTCCCTCTTTATTATTATTTTACCATCCTTTGCTGATTTCTAAAAAAATTCCCAATCAAATGGCCTACCACTAATCTTTGCAGAATTGTATGTCTTTTCTTTCAACTTGATACCATCCTTAACTTCCTTAGTTTGCCACGGATGGTACATCTTTCTTGTAGAGTTTTCTTTCTCAATGGAATATATCTTTGTTGAGAGTTATGAAGTATCTCCTTAAATGTCTGCCACAGCTTTTCTAACATCTTATTTTTTAACCTATTTTCCCATTCCGCTTTAGCCAAATCTGTTTTCAACCCTTGTAATTGCCTTTGTTTAAGTTTAAGACTCTAGTTTCTGGCCCACATTTCTCACCCTCCAACTGAATGTGAAATTCTGTCATGTTATGACCACTCTTACCAAGAGGATCTTTTGCTATGAGGACGACAGCATTTGCTCTCCCACCCCTGCTACTCCACCAGTGCCTTTGCTGTTGCTTGTCAACCAGCCATCCCAGACTGCTCCACTGAAAGTTAGCAGCCTTCCACCAGCTATACTGCAACCACTGGGATAGCATTGCATAGGAGGACTAGTGAATGCAAAGGCACATGGAAGACAAGCAGTAACGGACTGCACAAGAGTGTTTACTTGACTTTGTATGCAATATGGCATGATTTAATTTATAATTTTGGTTTTGAATGTTTATTTTGTGATTCTCATTGCATTGTTGTCAAGCAATACTGTGGTCAGTAACAGAGGCAAGGTAAGGTTTGGGATTGCTGGTAAATGGAGAATTGGGGTTGGGTTACTGGTATTGCAGTAACCAAGGGACTGTCTAGTTTTCCTCCTCCCTTCCTCTTTCCTTGTCCTCTCCTCCACCTTCTCCTCAGCAGCTTGACGAATAGCTGTTGAAAAGGGCTGTTCTCTTATGATGATGTATTTGGGCAATGTGCAGATCACCATAAATCTTAGCCCATTCTGTTGAGCACTGCAGGACTCCCCCAGAGCAGTCAAGGCAGCAGATGAGTTGTTTCAGCAAGACAGTGGCAACATGGCTTTTACTGTTTGCATTCTATGCATTTGTGAGTGGGTTGTGTACTGGAGTCACCAGCCATGTGGTCAGTGGATAGTCTTTATAATCCAGTAACTGCCCGTTGGTTTGTCTTTATGGCTCAAATGCCACTGGAATAATGGCATCATGACTGCTGCATTGAATTCCATGATTCACTGTCAGTAGCTACACAGCAGCTGAACATGGAGGGAGTGGAATCGCTTTTGGTTTTGGCACAGGACAGAGTTAAGATACGGCATCCTGCAAAATGGGGAAAGTTACAATCCTAATAAAACCGTCTCCTCACTCCACCTGCTTGGTCTGGCAAAACAGGATAAAACGTAGTTAGTTCTCTTTGGATATAGAGCCTCAGTGACTTTCTTATGCAGTAGTTAATAGTGAACTGCAAGATGTTGCAAATATCTCCAATGCTAGCATAAAAATTTATTTCCAGTCATCTTTGCAGCCACTGGCAATGTGGTCTTTATCCTGCTCTGAGGTTGCAGTTTTGGCTGCAACAGGTGGCAGATTTCAGTAAGGATGTCACAAACTTTGTTCATCATTGAGGTTCAAGTGGGAGAATTGTTCCCTGAGCACCTTGGGTAGATATGGCCTCCTACTGAGAGCCCTTCTTGTTATATTACAGAAAGCTAGTTGGTGAAGGATAGAACTTGAGTCAATCTTTAAACACTTTTATATTTATTTACAGAGTTACACATTACAGTCATATACCTCCAAACCCAACAACTACAATTTGAGTCTGACTGGCTGACCATTTTGCAGAACACCATTGTCAGTCCGCAAGAATGAACCTGAGCTTCCTGTCACTTGTCATTTCAATTCTCCACCTTGTTCCAACTCTGACCTTTCTGTCCTTGCCTGCTACAGTGTTCCAATTAAGCTCAACCAAGCTTGAGGAATATCACATCATCTTTCAACTCGCCACTATACAGTCTTCTGGACTCAACACGGAGTTCAACGTATTTTACATCATAACCTCTGCCTCAATTTCATTTAATGTTTAATCCAGCCACTCACACCTCATCTGGACATATCTTATGTTTCTTTCCTTGTCCCATTACCACTCCCTTTGGCTTTTATGCCATGAAAACTTTTGTCATTTAATTTCTCTTGCCCTCCACCCTACATTAGGTCTTCCCTGTTGTTCTTCCTCCCCCTAACCCCCTTTCACTTGCTCAAAGCCAATTACCTTTCTATCTTTCCTCAGTTTTGATGAAGGGTCATCAACTTGAAACGTTAACTCTTAGTTCTCCACAGGTGCTACCTGACCTGCTGCATATTTCCAGCATTTTTTGTTTTCATTATAGATTTTGTCTCCATTTTTAGATGCTCAAGTGAATACCCAGTTAATGCCTACCACCTGTATACCTGGGTATGGCATAACACAATTAATATTCAATTAACACTACACCTCCGCCTCCTCCTTCTACCAGCTTCTCCTGCTCTGCATGGCCTCTGTTCATTCTCTAAGTCATGCTATTTTCCACTAGTAGTGTCCATCTCTGGGTGAAATTGCAGCTGATGTATGTTCAGCTGTGCAAGGTGAAGAGAGGGCATTGGCTGGAGCATTGTGCTCCAAATTGGCACTGCCAGCATCAACTCAGCATTGCATGCTGATTGATGACATGATCTGCCTGCTCTGCATACTCCTGGCGGATGGTCACTGCATTCTAACATGTGCACTCGTATGACGTCTGGTGCGATAGCCTCACAAATGTATGTTTGTGCTATAGATTACATTTTGGAGTTCTTTGGGCATTCATGGTACCCAAGCAATGAATACTAGTGAACCCAATTTCTCACCAAGTATATTCATGGATATATTGTATGAAGTCAGTAGACATTATAATTGCCTAGATGAGTGGGTAAACAGAGGACGCAGAGGCAGGCAGCAGCACCTGGAGGTGCTATACAATCCAGTCCAGTCTGTGGCTTCAGACCAGAGCAGGCCTGTTCTGAGAGAAATCAAAGTGTGACATCTCAAGAACAGAAGTAAGTGATTGGTTTTTGAATATTTTGCTCATTTATCTTCAAAACTTGTGTAATTTAATAGTAATTGTAAGGTTTTATTAGCTGTAGTAAGGTTCACTAGCAGTAGTAAAGGTTATTGGGAGTAGCAGTGTTATTAATTATAAATTAATTTTAAAAAACAATTTATTAACACATAATAAAGATGGCAGGGCAGGTGATGTGTTGCAACTGCAGAATGTGGGTGTTCTGGATGCCAGTGTGATCCAGGCCAAACACGTCTGCAGTAAGTGTCTGCAGCTTGAGGAGCTTTGGCTCAGAGTCATTGAACTGGAGGCTGAGCTGCAGATACTGCGAAGCATCAGGGAGGGGAATGTGGCACGGACACTTTGTACCAGGAGGTAGTCATACCCCTTAGGAAAGGGTCTTCTGATTTGGTCAGTGATCAGGAACAGGAGGGTGTGACAGCAAGTGAGGCAGGCATGGGGACCCAGAAGGTAGAAGTGGAGGAGCCTCAACCTTTGCAATTATTCAACAGGTTCGAGGTTCTTGCAACCTGTATGGATGAAAGTGGGGGCTGCAGGGTGAATGAGCACATTGACCATGGCACCATGGTACAGGAAGCTATTCAAGCAAAGGGGTTTAACAGGAATCTAGTGGTAATAGGGGACAGTATAGTCAGGGGATAGACATAGTTCTCTGCAGCTGAAAGCAGGAGTCCAGTTGGCTGTGTTGCCTGCCCGGTGCCAGGGTTCAGACATCTGCTCTGGACTCGAGAGGAACTTGCAGTGGGAGGGGGAGGATCCAGCAGTCATGGTCCACGTAGGTACCAACAACATAGACGGAACTAGGAAAGGGGATCTGCTGAAGGAGTGTGAGTAGCTAGAGCCTAAATTAAAAAGAAAAGCCTCAAGGTAATTATCTCTGGGTTACTATCTGAGCCACAAGCAAATTGGCATAGGGAAAATCAGATTAGAGACTTAAATGCACGACTCAAAGGTTGGTGTGGGAGAATTGGATTTCTATTCATGGGGCACTGGCACCAGTACTGGAGAAAGTGTGAGCTGTACCGGTGGAGTGGTCTTTACTTGAACCATGCCGGGATGAGTGTTCAGGCGAGTCATATAACTAGGGCAGTAAAGAGGGCTTTAAACTAAATACTGGGGGTGAAGGATCAAGTTTAGGAAGATGTAATGAATTAAATAGGGAAGACAATGCAAGAGGGAAAGGTAGGAACAAAGGAAATGATGATCAGAGCATGGCAGGAAGGGTCAGAGTGTACAAACCTAAGAATGCAGCAGCAGATAAAGCTAGAGGTTACAAAAATAGTAAAAAGACAGAACTAAAGGCTCTGTATCTGAATCCACACAATATTCAGAACAAAACAGAGGAATTAACAACATAAATATAAATATATATGTATGATCTGATAGCCATCACAGAGTCATGGCTGCAGGATGACAAAGACTGGGACAAAGACTGAATATTCAAGGGTACATGACATTTAAGAAGGACAGGAAGCTAGGAAAAGGTGAAGGGGTAGCTCTGTTAATTAAGGATGACATTAGTACAATAAAGAAGGTAACCTTAGTTCTGGAAATACTGTAGAATCAGTTTTGCGGAGAGATAAGAAATGGTAAAGGTAAGAAGTCACCTTTGAGAGTGGTTTATAGACCCCCTATCAGTAACCACACTGTAGGATAGAATATATAGGAAATAATTGGGGCTTGTTTTTTTCTTTTATTCATTCATGGGATGTGGGCATCGCTGTCTAGTCCAGCATTTATTGCCCATCCCTAATTGCTATTGAGAAGGTTGTGGTGAGCTGTTTTCTTGAACCGCTGCAGTCCATGTGGTATAGGTACACCCACAGTGCTGTTAGGGAGGGAGTTCCAGGATCTTGACCCAGTGACAGTGAAGGAACAGTGATATATTTCCAAGTCAGAATGGTGAGTGACTTGCAGTGTAACTTCCAGGTGGTGGTGTTCACATGTATCTGCTGCCCTTTTCTTTCTAGATGGTAGTGGTCATAGATTTGGAAGGTGCTGTCTAAGCAGGTTTTGTGAGTTCCTGCAATGCATCTTGTAGATGGTACACACTGCTGCTACTGTGCGTCGGTGGTGGAGGAAATGAATGTTTGTGGATGGGTTACCAAGCAAGTGGGCTGTTTTGTCCTGGATGGTGCCAAACTTCTTGAGTATTGTTGGACTCATCCAGGCAAGTGGAGAGTAGGCATTTGACAAAGTGCCTCATCAAAAGTTACTATGCAAAATAAGAGCCCATGGTGCAGGGGTAGCATATTAGCATGGATACAGGATTGGTTTGCTAACAGTGCTATGACTACAGTTGATGTTATTTGCTGAGCAAGCCAAATCCCAGAGGGAAACTTGTCTTACTGATCATAACCTTTTTTTTTGTATTTTGAAAATGAGGGAAAGAATTACTGATCCCAGAAGCATATAATCCCAGTATTACTTTAGAATTTTAAAATTAAAAGATTTATTAACAAGAAGAAAAAACTTAACTTAAGCACACAGGATTAAAGTTACACAGTTAAAACATTTTTACAAAACATCCCCCCCAAAAAATCCAATTGGTCAGAACACATACAAGTACTACTACTTGGCAACAGCTCCCTTACAGATTTTTAACCATAGAAATCCAGTAATATTACCCAAGGCAAAAGGGCTGTCACTTCAGTAAAGGTATACCACACAACTTCTCACTCTCTTTCCCTCTGCTATGGAAATCCAAAAGAAAGGTCCATAAACAGACTGCTTTCTGAAAACAAAGACTTCTCGGGCTTGAAAACTCCACGGCTGCCTCAAATTCACAACTTTCGCACCTTCTCCCAGCACAGATCTGGTGTCAGGGCATCTCCCCCACACAGCCACCACAACTCAACTAAACATCGTTCCTTAAATATCCTTTTTCCCTTTCACCTTCGATTCCATTGTCCTCAGCACCTCTTTGAGCCCAACTTGTCCAAAATATAAAAATCTTTCATGTTTTCTATTGCTTCCCCTTTTGAATCAAATAAAATTTAATAACCTTCCTTTGTTTATTTATAAAACCTTTGCAAGTTGTAAAAGTCCCTTACTCCCCTTTGAAATTTAACAGCTGAAAAGCCAAGTCTCAATCTCAATGCAAATTTCTAAATCCAACCTATTTACTTATAGATCCATTTTACCATAGCTTCTCATTACAAATGTATGCATCTAGCACCTTTACCTTTCATCTCTCAGTTCCCATAAACAAGCTGTCTTTACTAACCTTCTGCCTCGTTTAATTAATCATCACACACAACACACATACATACACACGCACACACACTTCTTTTCAGAATATCAACATATTCCCAAAAATATTTTTTTAAAAACATCCATCTTCACAACAGTAAAGAGAGAGTGGGCATAAATGGGTCATTTTCGGGTTGCCAAGATATAATGAGTGGAGTGCCAGAGGGATCAGAGCTGAGGCCTCAGCTATTTACAATTTGTATCAATGATTTGGATGAAGGAGCTGAATGTATTGTTGCTAAATTTGCTGATGACACAAAGATAGGTAGGAACGTAAGTTGTGAAGAGGACATGGGGAGTCTGCAAAGGGACATAGATAGCTTAAGTGAGTGGGCAAAAAATTGGTAGGTGGAGTATAATGTGGGAAAATGTGAACTTACCCACTTTGGCAGTAAGAACAGAAAAGCAGAATATTATTTAAATGGAGAGAGATTGCAGAACTCTGAGATACAGAGGAATCTGGGTGTCCTGGTACATGAATCACAAAAATTTAGTATGCAGGTATAGCAAGTGACTAGGAAAGCAAATGGAATTGTTGTAATTTATTGCAAGGGGAATGGAATATGAAAGTAGGGATGTTTTCTTACAGCTGTACAGGGCATTGGTGAGACCACATCTGGAACACTGTGTACAGTTTTAACCTCCTTATTTAAGAGAGGATATGCAAGCATTAGAAGCAGTTCAAAAAAGATTCACTGAACTGATATCTGGGATGGAGGGATTACCTTATGAGAAAGTATCCATTGGAGTTTAGAAGAAGGATCTTATTGAAGCGTATAAGATCATGAGGGGACTTGCCAGGGTGGATGCTGAAAGGATGTTTCCTCTTATGGGAGAGCTAGAACTAGGTGACACACTTTAAAAATAAGGGGTCTTCCGTTTAAGATGGAGATGAGAAGATTTATCTCTCTCAGAAGGTCATGAGTCTTCCCCATAGAATGGTGAAGGCTGGGTAATTGCATATTTTTAAAGCAGAAGTCGATAGATTCTTGACTAACAGGGAAGTCAAAAGTTATTGGGGTAGGCGGAATGTGGAGTTGGGGCCACAATCAGATCAGCCAAAATCTTATTTAATGGTGGAGCAGGCTCGAGGGGCTGAATGGCCTAGTCCTGCTCCTAATTCATATATTCATATGTATGTTCATACATTGTTCTTATGGGATGAGTACCATTGATTTAGTCAAGTTTTTCCAATGGTTCTTGTTGAGCAATAAGCAACACAATTTGTTGTTCTTCATCTCTGGGCAGCACAGAAAATCTGAAGGGGATAGGGACAGGGAATAGGCCATTATTTCCTGAAGTAGGAAAGTGGGGGGGCAATTAAAAAGTTTAGAGTCACTTATGTGAAAATGTGCAAGGGCCAACTCAAGATCCTTTGCTTCCCATACTACATTCACACAAGTTTCATCTTTCCTTATAGGATGCTTGCTAAAGGGGTTGCAGCCACCAAGGCCCACTCCTACATATGTTCTAGTTATCTCACAATTTTCAGTCCTTGTGGATGGCAGACCAGGCAGTGGCAAGGACCACTGTCAAACTTGCAATTCCATAGCACAGAGCCTAATTCTTGCTGAGACCAGTGAGTGTAAACTTAGACCCCATGGAACAAGCAGACTAGACAGGTGTAAGAAATTTCATCCCTTTCCTGGGCAGGTTGGAACCATCCCCACACCAACATTTTGGTTTAATTAATTTGGTATTTATCCCAATCAGAACAATTGATATTTGATCCCTGCTTTGAATAGCTGAAATACCAAGTGTACTGGGGTCTGTTCAATGGATTTTCCCCATCCTCTGAGCACAGCAACATTGATAGGAAAGGACAACTTCATTACTCAGGCCAGATGGGTCCTCATGAAGTCAGGAATTAGGAAAAAATGGCTGCTAAGTGGTGATGGCAGAAGTCCAGACTGCATTTCCGTCTCCAGCCATTTTCAGTGGATTGGGAAGGGGGTGGGTTTGGGACCCCCACACGCTGCTGTTGAGAAGTTAACAGCACCATTTTGGAAGTGGGTATTTCAGAACTTCTGCCATTTTCATCAAGCTGCCGTGTTTTGGAAGCCTTCCTGCAGAGTCGATGTGTGAATCATGGATTGGAAGTGGGAAGAGTATAACAGGTGAGTAAAAATGTTAAAAATAATTTTGGCTGCTTTGCAGTTCATCATGAAATGTTGTAACCTGAGTTGTATCTGTGTTTACTAAAGTCAGTGATGACAGTGCTATGAATGGAAAAGGGAAGTGACCATTAAATAAGCAGTTTCCACATTATTATTTCTACCCTGTGAAAGAACAGTACTGTGAAAGTGGAAAAGTCTTCAAATGCATTAGAATGGATTCTCTGCTTGATAAACTGCTATTCTGCACTGTAAAATAGTGAAAGGCTATTCCAGTGTAAGATCCAGAAACAATTGTTTAAACTCTTCCCATGACTTTCATTTTGCAGAAGAGCTCAGCCATTTGTTTGGCTGTTTGAAAGCTTTGACAGGTGTATCTGCTTTTGGCTGCCTTCAAAAGCACTAATAGGTTCTCTACTACAGAGTTTGTTTTCATAGCTGTGTAAGGTGGGTGGGAGTGAGAGGGTTTAAAAGGGGGGTTAAAGGATGGGTGAGGGAAGTGAGGAGGAATTAAAGGGGTGAAGGAGGTGACAGTGGGGAGAGGGGCTCTGGATTTAAGGGGTTGAGGGGGAGGGGTGCTTCAAACTGATCTGAAGAACTGGGCCAATGTTTCTGTGAATGGAGGCAGGTCTTTTAACATGGCCACCTTGGCATTGACCCACCTCCATCATCACCTTGGGCCTGCCACTGGAGCAGCAGGCCATCCCACCCTCCAGGAGATGAAAATCCCACTTTCCAGCACTGCCGGGATGGAAGCAGGAATGTGACATTGTTTTCGACTCCCGATTCCTGCCTCCATGATGAAAATCTGGCCCCCTAGTCTCTTATAATTTTAAGCACATCACCAAAATCTCACAATTTTAGTGGGGAATAAATATAAATTATTATGGCTGAATGTATTTAGTGTCTGAATAAGCGCACCCAAATGCTATTTACAAAGCATTTGTCTTGAGTTTGCGTTTAGATCGTTTTTGAATCCTAATTCAAATATGATGATTTCCTTTTTCCTAGCACTGCAGATTGAAATAAACAAACAAAAATAGTTTGTTTGGGTGGCCTGGAGGTTTACAGAAGTAGATTTCTGAATTGCTATGGTGGAAACTTTAATTTGGATTTAAATCCAGGCATTTCTAATCAATTACTTTGACCATCTTCTTTTCAGAGACACTAGATTCTAATAGGTAAACACAATAGCAGAGATAGGAGAAGAAACGTATTGAGGGAACCAATCTGAACTTCTAAGTGCTGGTTGGCATGGGATGATATGGTGGTCAAGAATGTATCAATGGTCCAGACAATCCAGACTTATTGCTGAAAAAAGGAAAATAGAGATGGAGAAAATAGAATCTAAAGGAAGGTTATTTTATGAATAAACTTACATGGATATATATTATAAAAAGTCAGGGGAAGTTAGAAAATAAACTACTGCAATCCCATTAAGTACTGAATTGCTCTAGCTTAAGTGACAGTCAGGTTTAATTCCACTTTAACATTCAATGACGAAGACGAATCACTTAACTGTAAAAGAGAATTCCTTCTTTAAGAAAGGATTGATCTATATGGCCAAAAATGTTAATTTCCTGTTGCAAGGTCTTGAACCACCAGTTAGTTATGACTGAGGAGAGGAAGAGACTGTCCAGTTCACCCAGATTAAAGAAGACATATGGCAGTGCTGGGTGTTATCGAAGGAGATAATAGTGGAGAGAAAAAAAACTGCAAATACTCAAACTCTGAAACAAAAAAGTAGGTTAATGAGAAGAGGTAGAGTAAAAATATATAAATGGAGTTCTTCTATACATTTCAAAAATGTCCCTCTTTTGCGCACTCATTCATGTGCCCCAATTTTTGGACGCAGGGGTCATGATTTGTGGCCTGCCAGCCCTGTTCAGATAAAGATGGGCTTTTTCTTTTAATATTCATTCATGGGATGTGGGCATTGCTGGCTAGGCCAGCATTTATTGCCCAATTCTAATTCCCCTTAAGAAGGGGGTGGTGAGCTGCCTTCTTGAACCGTTGCAGTCCATGTAGTTGGGGAGGGAGATGCAGGATTTTGACCCAGCAACAAAGAAGGGATGGCTATATATTTCCAAGTTACAATGGTGAGTGGCTCGGAGGGAACTTCCAGGTGATGCTGTTCCCAGCATCTGCTGCCCTTGTCCTACTAGATAATAGTGGTTGTGAGTTTGGAAGGTGCTGTCTAAGAAGGCTTGGTGAGTTCCTGCAGTGCATCCTGTAGATGGTACATACAGCTGCCACTATGCGTCGGTGGTGGAGGGAGTGAATGTTTGTGGATGGGGTGCCAATCAAGCAGGTTGCTTTGTCCTGGATGGTGTCAAGCTTCTTTGGTGTTGTTGGAGTATTCCATCACACTCCTGACTTGTGCCTTGTAGATGGTGGACAGCCTTTGGGGAATCAGGAGGTGAGTTACTCGCTGCAGGGTTCCTAGCCTCTGACCTGCTCTTATAGCCACAGTATTTATATGGTTAGCCCAGTTTAGTTTCTGGTCAATGGTAACCCCCAGGATGTTGATAGTTGGGGATTCAGCGATGTTAATGCCATTGAATGTCAAGGGATGATGGTTAGGTTCTCTCTTGTTGAAGATGGTCTTTGCCTGGCACTTGTGTGGCAGGAATATTACTTGCCACTTGTCAGCCCAAGCCTAGATATTGTCCAGGCCTTGCTGCATTTGGACATGGACTGCATCAGCATCTGAGGAGTCGCGAATGGTGCTGAACATTGCACAATCATCTGTGAACATCCCCACTTCTGACCTTATGATGGAAGGAAGGTTATTGATGAAGCAGCTGAAGATGGTCGGGCCGAGGACACTACCCTGAGGAACTCCTGCAGTGATGTCCTAGGATGGAGATGATTGACCTCCAATAACCACAACCATCTTCCTTTGTGCTAGGTATGACTCCAACCAGTGGAGAGTTTTCCCCGATTCCCATTGACTCCATTTTTGCTCGGGCTCCTTGATGCCACACTCACTCAAATGTTGTCTTGCTGTCAGGGGTAGTCATTCTCATCACCAAAAGGACACAAAATTCATCTACCCATCATAACAATGATTTTGGCTCTAGGTCCTGTACCTTCAGCATTGTTCTCTCTTTCTCGGCACTGCCAGCAAGCTTTGCATACAGCGGGAGGCCCAGACAGAGTTCCTGCAGACCACATGATACAGGCAGTCTGCTCTTTCTTGAAGGCAGGCTGCCTCTTAAAGGGAAGCTGCACAAAAAAATTGTTGCAATGGTAATTCTTGCAAAACGGACACCAGAGCAGACAGACGGGTACAAACTGATAGATGCGATGCTGGAAGCATTGATGGTGTGGGTGGGGAGGAGGAGAGTCTTTCAGAGAGCCAGGAGACCCTCAGGGGCCAAACACAGAAGAACTTAGAAGCAGATGACCAGGAATAACAACTCCCAGAGTCTGGACCTAAGGACCAGGCCAGCAAGGCCATCTAATGACCTCAGATAGATGGTGAACATCAATGAATGTATTTAAACATGATAAATCCTCCCCACTACAACACCAACCTCCCATGCTGTTGAATGTACCATAGCTCCATCACTCACCCATTAGCACTCTCTGGCATTCAGGACTCACACGTAACATCCAGATAGCTCACCCCATATACACCTACCAATGTTGCCAGTCTTACACCCACTTCCCATCTCTTCCAAGTACATCCAGCTATTCAGCTATGGCAGGCACATCACCGAAACACAATCACTCACATTCTTCCCTCTCTGCTGTAAGGCAAGGTGACACATAATAGAAGGGAGCAGAGCTGATCTGACGGGGGGTGGGGGGGGTGGGGGGGGGGGGGGGGGGGGGGGGGGGGGGTGGAGGGTGGGGGGGGGGGTGGTGCAAGGATGCCTGTATCTCCTAAGCCCTACAGAGGAGATGGCTCTGAGTGTCATGGCATCGGCTCCAACAAGGCCTGCAGTATCTGACATCGCTGAGAACATTGTGCATGATGGTATCATTCTGCCTTATTCCCCTTCTCTACTCCTAGTAGTTCCAGCTATCTGGCTAGATGAGCAAGCAGCTTATGGTGTGACCATGAACCTCTTGCTTCCCACACCACCCCACTTCCCTCAAACCAACCTTCCCCTTTCAGATATTTGGATACCCAAGAGCCGCCACTTGATCAGCCATAGGAGCCCCACGAGCAGGAAAGAGAACAACAACACAGCACTGATAAAGAGGCCCTGTTCCTTGATCTGAAACTCACAGTCAGCAGCTCAGATACTGGCACTGCACTTAGGATCAGCACATGCTGAATCACCAGGCACAAATGGGTTGCAACCAGGCCAAGGGAAAAGGATAGTTCATTTGCCAGCTCACTAGAGGACAAAGTGGCAAACAAGTACCACTGCAGATGACTCAAATGAAGGCCTCAATGGGGTAGCATACAGGAGAGCACTGAATGTGCATGCACACAAAGATGCTTGGTGCATTGGCTGACCTTCCAGACAGCTTCCTGTTTCAGCCAAGGAACATGGAGGAGTCAGAGGATATGGTATGGAGCTTGCCCTCTTTGCAGACTCTTCTCCATCTCCCTGTTGTGCTGCAGACCCAGGGGTACAGTTACTACTGCCCTTGGAGCTGTTGCAGTCTTTTTGTGGACAGCTCACCTACTCCTCTACCTTCCCTGCGAGGATGCAGCAACACTCCCTACCGAATTCAGGAGCTCACAACAACATTGGCAAAGAAAACTCTCCAGAGTACTTTCAGATTCTTCCCGTAAGAAAAAGTTCCAAAAATTGAACTTGGCTGCAATCTGAGTGCATGGTAATTTAAATAACACCACTGCAGGGCTATCGTCCTTTCTCAAATGCTTCTTTTCCAAGAATGCGAATGCAGGCATTGTCGGGACCTGGGTTGACCAAATTTAGAATCCTGGCATCATATCGCTGTTTGGCTGTGTGTTGTCAAGATAGTGCCAATTCAACGTGTTTGGGCACAAGCAGGAGCTGCAGTTACATGCGCCCATATCAACAGAGAGCAGCTAGACCCTGAGAAGCCAGGTAGGCCTTTTACAGCACCACCAGATGTGACGCTCCACAGTTCAATTTCACACCCTTCGTGCATCTCTGAAGTCATAAAGAGTAAAATACTTTTGTCCAATATGTCAGATAAAAACTAAGCATCAATTTCAATTTTCCATTTGCCTCATTGCTTCAAATTGGAATTTCCATTCAGAGGCAAAGTGTGCCAAAGTTTCAAGCAGTTTTCTGTTATGGGTTCATATTCACTAGAAAGTGTATTGAAATTCACAGCCTAACATCATTCACTATGACCTATAACACAGAGGTTTTCATATAATTTGTTGAGGTTCAATTTACAGGCAGATCCCAGGGGGAAAAATAATGTTCCAAACTATTACACAACCCAGTCCCCAGCAACAAGAATTTAATAACTGTTACTGTTCACATGTTCTAATATTTCATGTATTTTTACATTTTAAAAAATCGTGTACTCGGATTCCTGGATTGTGTAAGTAAGGATGAAGCTCTTAGTACAGTAGCATAAAACGTTTTGTTACTCTTAATGAAAGGGGAAGATTCTGCAGGTCTGGATGACAAGGGAATTTTTATTGAACAACTCGTTGCCTTTTCACAATTGACTGTTTTGTTAAAGGAATATCATAAATAGGATTTTAAACCAATTGAGGTGCACAGCTTTTCTACCTTCACATGCAGCACCAAGGGTTTATCTTGTGATTGGAGCTCAGTCACTGCAGCATGTCTATGCAAATACAAGTTAAATTCTTGGACCTCAAATTTTCTTGATACTGTGCCCATTTAAAGATAAAAGGAGGCAGTGAAGCATCTAATATGGTGGTGGGGGGTGTGGCGGGACTGGGTGGGTGCATGCACTCCGTGCCATAAATCTGCCATCTGCCATTTTGTTAAAGGCTTCAGTAGAGCCGTCCAGGGTTCGGGGGTTCCTCCCGACGTCATCCCGCGTCATTTTCCCATCGGCGAGCGGGCCCCGCCCCCAAATCGCTGACAGGAAAGTTCTGGCCATATTCTCTGGATTCCTCATGGAAACAAAGTTTTGCCTCCGGAAAATCCATTGGTGTCCACAATTCGCCAGCAATATGTCGATGAGACCTGAAGCCCAGGTTTTGGTGAGCTTCTGACCTGTTTCAGGCCCAAAAATCGGCCGAGTTGAATTTCCACACTACGAGGTCAAGTTAAAATAGTGTGGTGGAATCTGTCGTTTCGAAGCTTGTATTTTTTGAATATATGCTATTGTTGGTGAAAATTGTGCCCATGTAACTTTCATTGATTGTGCACAGCTGTTGGTTGGGGATCAGGCTAAATCCTGGAAGATGTGGAGCAGAAATTCTTCATGTGGAAGACAGAATTTAAGGATTTTGCGACTTAGATTGATGACATATATGCTGGGTGGATTTGCCAAACCAATTTGTAAGATCTGTCTTAGCTGTATCTGCCATTTAATGTGTAATTTATAGTTTATAATTGACTCCAATTTGCCCATTAATTCATGTTTAACTTATGTTGATTCTGGGTTTTGGAGTATAAGTGGTTATCTGAAGATAGTATTTAATGTTTGCTTTGTTTGACTCTTGTATAATAAAAATTATTTTGTTTAAACCGTAGAATCTTGTGGTTTTATTCTTTCAGTAAATAACTGAAATTTCAGATTTCTTCTTTTTAAAAGAAATTGCTGGTCTCGACCACGATCATAACAATAGTTACTTGTACTAGAAGCCAAATCTTCCTTCACTGGTAAAATTCTTTTGGATTGCAATATTTGGTTCGTGACTCACAGGGGATTTTGTTGGTCTACTGCTTCAATAGCTCAATTTTTGTTTGCCGCTTCATAGTAATATATATTTGCATTGCAGTCTTTTCTTGGTACTTTTATTATCAGTCCACCTGCTTTTCTACATAAACAATCCTGAGGCAGTCTATTTTAAAAGTTGATCATTATAATTATGCATAGAACTACCACCATTTTGTATAAATTGATTAATTTAGTTTATCACTGCAAGACCAATGAGAATTTCACAACTCCAGATCACGTCATCATGGAATCCATTGGGTGGAATTTTCCGTGCCCGCTTGGGTCCAGCGTGCTTGACGGCATCAGTGGCCAATATGGCGAGAAAGCCAGAAATCGGCTTCACGATGTCGCGAAACCAGTATGCGATTGCCCGCTCAGCCTGTCAATGACGGGCCGCGTTTCCCGCCATCGGACGGCCAGAACATCATTATAATACATCTGCATATCATTATAAGGCCAACCTGCCGGAATCATCCCTGCCACCCCCCCCCCCCCCACCCCACCCTTGCTGGATCGACCGTGTGATTGCACACCGATGTGTTTCACAACAACATATATAAGGAATGCACTGGCGGGCTGCACTTTGAGGGGAACTCTGACGTGAGTGCACAGTAAGGTTGCACAATGCTCGCCTGGGTCGCTTGTTGGACTTCAAGGTTGGGGCGCATTGTTTGGTGGGGGGGGGGGGTGGGGGGTGGTGGTGGGGGGGGTGCAAGGGCTGTCCTGCAGTTGAGGCGACTTGGGGGTGGGGACAAGGGTTGCCCTGTGGTTGAAGGTAGTGCACAAACACATGCAGGGTTGGGGGGAAAGTATGCGGCCAGGCATTAGGGAAACCTTGTATAAAGTGACCATTCCTCTGCAGCTGAGACAGTTCAAATGCAGCCACATTGACATGCCTGGAGTCGGACATCTAGCTTATCTGCCCACTCAAGCAATGCAGAGGCATCAAAGTACCACCAAATGCTCCAAAGGTTTCCACCCCTCGGGGACAGACTGCAAACTAATGCTCGTTTTAATGGACTGCAGAACATGCCCAGTCGTCCAATCTCCTTGCTAAATCTGGCCGTGGAGCAGTCACTGGTGGAGGCACCCACAGCCCCTTGCAATGTCATTATTCAGGTTTGGACCAGTCTCCCCCATGGTTCAAGCTAACAGTGCAGCCTTGCAGTGCAGGTTAGGAAAATGCCTGCGCCTGAGCTGGGAGCACAGTATGCAGTCCAATGTACAAGGCTGCCACCAATTGGTCAGGTGTAATAGGATGGAGGTGGGTGGGGTTTTGAGCAGCCATACAGCGCACTAAACTCTCACCATTCAGTAGTGGCCAGCGCTCTCTGGGATGCGTTGAGGGGTCTTCAGACTTAACCAAGAGAGGTTCCCAGTTTACCCAAGGTAACCCACGCATCTCTTTCATTCTGCAGCAGGAGTACCTCAGGAGCATGGAGCCTGGTGAACTAGCTGTATGCATCATGGCGCACAGAGAGCGGAGATGACAGGGAAGAGAGCGACAGAGGTGTCTGGCTGCGGAGAGGGAGGAGCAGCACCCTCAGGAAGAAGGGGCAGCTGGGGCTCCCGCACATGCTGCTGAAGACAGTGAGCCATCGTTGGTCGGGCCAAGCTAGACCCAGGGTCTATAGATGCCGCCTTTCATGCCTGCAGATGACTGAAAACCAGCGTCGCCAAAAATTGCACATGTCTAGGAAACTTGTTGGTCACATCTGCCAGCTGCTGCAGGATTTGACGCCACAGGGACATGGAGCGCATCCAGTGCCAATGGCCGTGAAAGTGACTGTGGCTCTCAATTTTTACACCAGTGGCTCCTTTCAGGGCTCTACAGGTGACCTCTGTGGGATATCGCAAGTCCCCACCCACAAATGCATCCATGACATCATGTTCGCCAAGGCACAACTGTGTGCATTTCACCCGGATTCAGGAAAGCCAGGGTGCAAGAATGCTGGGATTTGCCCAGATCTCAGGTTTTCCACAAGTACAGGGTGCCATCGACTACACTCCGTTCAGATCTCCGTGGCAACAAGCTGTCAACTACATCAACCGCAAGGGCTTCCACTCGTTGAATGTTCAGCTGGTGTGCGACCATCACAAATGCATCCTGCAGGTCTGCGCATGGTTCCCATGGGATGTCCATGATTTCTACATTCTCAGTCATTCATAGATCCCTGACGTCTTCCAGGGTCCACAGAGGCTGCAGGTTTGCCTCCTTAAAGGCAGTGGCTGATGACACCCATGCAGCGGCCTCAGACTGCAGCAGGGTGAAGGTATAATGAGGCTCATGCTGCAACTCGCAACTTGGTGGAGCAAACCATCGGGGTGCTGAAAATGAGGTTCCGGTGCCTGGACCAGTCTGGTGGAGCCCTGCAATACAGTCCACAGACCATGCATCATCATCGTCTGCTGCATCCTTTACAACCTAGCACTGCAACAGGGAGAGGAGCTGGCTGAGGAGGAGATGCAGGAGCTGGAGGTCTCCTCCAGTGAGAAGGATGTCAACACTGATGAGGGCGAGGAGGTTCTCAAAGGCAGTGCAGGCAGCAATGAGGTCCTTGCACTGGCCGGAAGAGGCCGGCACGCTCAGGAGGCCCTCATAGCTGCTAGATTACTGGAGGATGGTGACGAAATGCATGAGGAGAAACCATGTATCCTCACATTGCATCTATGAACATTTGACTCCAGTCTGGCTTATGGCAGCGCACATAACCTCTGTGATAATGCTCCAGTCATTGAGATGCAGTGGAGGCTCTAATAGTCGCTCAATTTCAGGAGGATGATGACGATATATGGTGAGGACACTCCATAGATCTTCACATATCCTCTGAGAATGTCTGACTCCTGTCTGTCCAAGGGCAGCTCGTTTGTGCTCTGTGATCAGGGTCATATCATAGAGACGCAGCCATGAAACTTTAAAAGCATCTGTTCCTTTGTCTGCCTTCAGCGCCTGACCGCTTCAGGAGCACAGTGTCACTGGTCACAGATGCTGAAGAGATGGGGGCCAGCCTCACCTTAAAGGTGCTGAGAGCACATAGAGAGAATGACAGAACTCTGTGATGCCTGCCCATGACATTCTGGCAGCAATGGCAAGCACTGTCGAGGTGCAGGCAGCAGTAATGTGTCCAGGGAGTGTGAGGCTGGACCATTATTTTGGTCTGAAGGCTGCACAGAGCACAGGGAAGAGGCCTTGGACTGAGATACCTGCCTTTATCTTGTGCAGAAAGATTTCACATCTGTGTGACAGAAACACTGCTCATCAGAACAAGGAGCCAAAGGCTGGGAGACGTTCTTGGGAGTTTATTTACAATAGTGAACATTATGTACAAATGATTAACACCCGTGCCCCAGGCTGTGCAACTACATCTGCTTAACTTTTCTAACCCTGTCACTACGTCTTGGTGCTCCCTGGACATCCGCAGTGGAGGTGGAGGCAGCCTGCTGACTGCTATGCCCAGTCTGTGATGACCTTGGCAGGCGTCCTCTGGAGGGCCGAGACCTCGAGGGCCCTGGCCTGCTTTTGGGGTCCTGCTGTGTGGCATTGGCGCCCTCCTTGGCCTGTGGAGCTGGAGCTGCTGAAGTCAAAGGAGGAGGGGATTCATATGGGTTGGACATTGAGGTGTCACCTGGATGGATGGCTCTGAGGGGTACATCAACTGATTCTCCTCCCTATGGGTACCCAAGGGCCCCTGGCTGACTCCTTGAGGAGATGGGGTAGCTGGAGTGAGATCAGACTGCCTTGCACCCCTCTCGCTTACTCACTGTTGGAGGCCAACTATGGCTTCAGTGATGGAGTTCAGCCCACACAGCAGTGCAGGAGCTTTGTCATAGAGCAAGTCTCCATGGTGACTGCCATCCTGCCAGTGTTGACCTCAGTGCGCTGGCATGCCAGCGCTATCACCTCAGCCTGAAGGTGGATGGACTCCTCCATCATGCCCTGCAACCTGAGGAGTGCAGCGGACATCCCTTCCTGTTGTTCCCGAGCTTCTCTTTGCAGCTCCAGGTACAAGTTCAGAGCCTCGTCATCTGACTTGGATTCAGCAAATTTCTGGCCTCTAGCAGCCCTCCGAGTGCTGGACACCTGGGAAGTCCCTGCCGCTGCCTGCTGTGGATCAGACAGTGCAATGTGCTCACCCGATTGTGATCCCGGGGCTACTCTAAGCTAGGTCCCACCGAGGTGTTTGTCTCTGTGCTGGCAGAGGGTGTGGGTGAGCGCTGTGACAGGTCTTCAAAGGTTTCTTCGGGGCTTGATTGGAGGCCCTGGGTCTTGGACTCCATTGGCTGTTTCCCAGATGAGCCTGCGAAAGCAGGGAGAGATAATTAGTGCATGGCAGTGGCCTGTGAAACAGGACACATCACTCACAGCTTGGTTGTCTAATGGATGTTGCACCACTGGATCCTCACTTGGTTGAGCACTGCTGACCTCACCGTCTGTACAGATTGGTCCAGATCCTCGCCGGCCAGCTGGATGGTTCTGTTTTCAAAGTCCATGAGGACTCAGATTTCAGGCATTCCGCCACCAATCTGCGACCTCTCCCTCTTGTTGTGTGCCAACTTGCCCTGCATGGATAGAGATGGAGAGAGTATAAGCAAGTTGCCTGCCAGGCCAGATGATAAGTATGCCTGGCATGTGTGGGAGGTGAGTGGTCCCATGGACAGGATGACGATAATAATGGTGTGTATAAGAGAGTGAATGGTGATGTCCCTTGAACTGGCAGAGTGAGGGCCCTGTGGATGTGTGATGGGTTTGTGAGTGTGTGAGTTGAGAGTGATGAGAATAGCGACTTACCCTGGTGGAACGGAGGAGATCATTCATCCTCTTGCGGCACTGAGTGGCTGTCCTCTTTTGAAGGGCATTCCATCTGACCACCGCTGCCACCGCCTCCCAAGCCTGGTTGGTCATGCCGCTGCTCATCCTGCAGCCAGAGCGGAGATAGAGGACATAATGACGGGCCTCCACTGTGTCCAAAAGGCTCTTGAGGGACACATCGTTGAACCTGGCGGCTGCAGTCTTTTTGCCTTTTGGGGCCATGTCTTCCATGCAGCCGTCGTGGGCTGGACGCACTGAGAGGTGGACGCGTGGCTGCACTTTAAATGTGGCGCCCGGCATGATGAAGCAGTGAGATGATGGCGTGGCGGGTGAATGAGAGCCTGCCTGCCATGGAAATGGTGTGTTTCCCGGGAATGCATAATTACTGTGGTGGGTTAGGATGATACAGCGTGAGAAGCTGCCATGGTGGCCAGCGAGTAAAGCCTTGTTTTCACTGCCTGCTACCGCAATTCGTGCAAATCTGGGACGATTCTGTTGCATTGTCTTACACCATTTCTTATTGATACAAACAAAAGGGAAATCATGAAGAAACCCTTTTCTTAGGGCATCAATGATCAATGCTTAATATAAAAGAGTGAAGTGTGGACTATAAAACAAATTTCACACATTTAATACTTTAAAAAGTTTAATATTATTTCAATCCTTCTTGAGAGTTCTTGAGAGTCAGTTGAATTTTCCAACTGCAGAAACACTTCCTCCTAAATGAAATTGCTGTTGTCTTGAATTTTCCAGGCTAATTAAGCCAAAACTTTATACATAATAATAAATGCCTCTTACTGCCTCCATTGTATGGTGCTTGCTGGTACAGTACCAGTTTGTTTACATAGTGATTCATGTGGGAATCACCAGCTTATTCTCACTACTCATACAACTGTCAAGGGATTGAACTAAGAGCTCTTTAGCATTCTGCATATATGCAGACGCATGCAATGTAAGATACAGCTGTATTGTGTGCTCAAAGCTACTCACAATTTCATTCAAAACTAGATGCACTTCTTAACACATTCCACATTTCTTCTATTCATTTCAAAAGATTGAAGCCTGTAATCTGATACCAATTGAAGTGTTACCATCAAGCTACCCCATAGACTGTGTCTGTGTACAGGTAATCTTGAGGAGCAATAATGAAAAATATCAGGTTGTCAGCTGTGGCTCAGTTGGTGGTAGTCTCGCCTCTGAGTCAGAAAATTATGGATTCAAGTTCCACTCCTGAGACTTGAGCACAAAGTCTGGGCTGAAACTTCAGTGCAGTGCTGAGGGAGTGCATTTTTAGTTGAGAATTTGAAGTAGGAATTAATGAAAAAATACATGCTTGGACGAAAACGCAAACGTTCCTATCAGACAAGGGGCTGAATATTACGGGGCTGCGGACAACTTGCCCCTTCCCCCCCCACCCACCACTACGGGGCTGCGGACAACTTGCCCCTTCCCCCCACCCACCACTACGGGGCTGCAGACAACTTGCCCCTTCCCCCCCATCCACCACTACGGGGCTGCAGACACCTCGCCCCTTCCCCCCCACCCACCACTACGGGGCTGCAGACAACTTGCCCCTTCCTCCCCACCCACCACTACGGGGCTGCAGACAACTTGCCCCTTCCCCCCCAACCCACCACTACGGGGCTGCAGACAACTTGCCGCTTCCCCCTCACCCACCACTATGGGGCTGCAGACAACTTGCCCCTTCCCCCCATCCACCACTACGGGGCTGTGGACAACTCACTCCTTCCCCCCCACCCACCACCCCGGAAGCAAAGTCGGTTCCATGCCAGCCCGCCCCACAGTCATAAGGTGCTGTGGGTGGGCTAAACAAGGGCCAAGTAGGATTTCCGCCCCTCACTGGGAAGGAAATTCTGCCCTTGAGAGCTACCGGCCAATCGGATTGGCCAGCAGCTCCGTCAGGCCCAACAGTGCCAAGAGCGTGTTAGTGGGCACTGTTGGGACTGCAGGAGAAGGAAGAAGGCCCATGGATCCCCAGAAATAGGTAAATCTGGGGTCTTGGGCAGAGAGGGTTGGAGCAGGTCAGAGAGGGGATGTAGGGATTGGGGGTAGCGGATTTAAGGCTGCAGGTGTTAGGAAGAAAGGGGGGGCTCCATCTCAGTGGGGGCGGGGGGGGGGGACTGCTCCCCAATCAGCAAAGGGCACCCCCTGAAGTTAGAAACTCTCCTTCCGTCCTGCCCTTTGAAGAGGTTATTTTAAAATAATCAGGCTGCCCACTCCCACCTGACTGCCCACACCAAACATTTTATGGTGCAGGCAGTGTGTAATCAGGGTCAATTGGCTTAGTAACAAGCCAATTGGCCTATGATCATCTATTTAAATATGGCTGGTGGGTTGCCAGTTTCAGTGTCCGGCCACTCCCGATATTATGGGGGTGAGCTCGGGGGTTGGTGGGAAGGTGGTGGGGTGGGCACTCACCCTATTTTACATGCCCCCACCTCCTGACCCCCGCCCAGCAACCCCTGCTGAAAATATGCCTGGTGGGGGAACGTAACATGCAGCCCATGGTCTTATTTGGAGTAGTTTATGTAAGCTACAGCAATCCAAGTAGAGATAGGTAGAGATGTAACATTAACACTCCCACCACCTGCCCTCCCCACCCCATCCCCTCTCCACGCCCCCATCCCACAGAGTGTTTGCAATAGAATTGTTTAGCAGACAAACTTGCTACCATTTAAAAAGAAGAAATCAATTAAGCTGCAGCAAAGTCTGTCAGCGTTGTAATAACAGGTTAGTATGTGTTCAGTTTTCAGGGCCAGCAGCATTATTCAACCAATCATGGCACACAGTAATGGCCTTTTCACATCAACCATGATTAAAGAAAGCCAAGCTTCCCTTTAAACCAACTCACCAATTATTGCAGGGTGGATTCAACAAACTAATTGCAAACAACTGCAGCAATCACATATGCCTTTAAAATTTTCATTGGATGCTTCCCACTGAAATGTAAAGGAGGCAGATTGTAAATTGCAGTGCGTTAACACTTAAGGTATATTTTAAGCAACTCACTTACTATGATTTCTATTAGAACTCGCCTGCTCAGTTTCATTATTTAGCATCGTAAGGAGTAACTGCATAGAAGTGTGTTCCTTAAATAAGGGAGAAGAGAAAAAGCCCCACGACAAATGGAATTTCATTTTGTGTTTCATGATGTGGAGGGTATGTTTCACTTGAGTTACAAAGTGCCAAGATACAGTATGAATAGAAATGGCTCCTAATAATTATCTTCTGTTAACCATAAATGATTTCAATAGTGCCTTATCAAAGTGTATATTTCTATTCCCATATACCATTGGGAATATGGCAAAATCAACTGGTTTCATTAGGCAAATGCAATTTTACACTAAAAGTTTATACAAGAAAACAAAGGAAACATGTGGCTCCATAAATGCCATGTATACTTGGCCTGTGGACAGAGTGATAGATGTTGATTATCCCTCTCTTGTGGAATCATTAAACCAGGCCTTATTTTTCTTTTGAGCCTTTGACATTTCCTACTTTTTTCTAATTTCAGAGGTAATGACAGTGGCATGATTATGCAGTTATATTTCATTCCACTTTAAAAACAGTTTTCTTTGGCAAGAAGCACAATTTTTTGTTTTCATATATCAACATTCAAATGTTCCCCAAAACTGTTACTCTTCAATTACCAAACTCTAAATTTTGTTAGGTTGTAACAATATAAAACCAAAGCCAATCCCAGATTTCTTCAAAATGTACCTTGTGCAGGAAGTTCTCACTAGCAATGTGATTTATTATTGTTCCAAAAAATCTGTTGTCAGAAAACTTCCAAGTCAAACAAAAGAGAAATTACAGAATGAATCTGGCACTCGTGCGGCAGAGAATTACATTTCACTCTCTAATTGAGATCATACGCTGCATGTGCACTTTTGGCACACAACTTAGGTTAATCAGAAATGCTTTAATCGTGGATAATTTCTCTTGTACGCGCTAGAAATAAGGAAACATACATGCGCAGCCTCCAGTTGTCCTGACTTCTTATTTCTATTTAAGTGTTGCACCTTTGACTTCACAAACACCAGTTTACAAAATTATCCTACTTCCTATGTATGCAGGCATTGTACCTTGCCTGCAGAAAGACTTCTCTAATGATTTAATAGCACCTCTTCAGGAACAAAAACAGTTTCAGATTCCTGAGGACTGAATCTCTCTTATTAATTTCAATTATTTTGGACACAACTCTGGTTAGAAATCATCTCAGAATGGGGTCCAGAAGATGAACTAGTCTTTCTGAGACTCCAAGCAGTTCCTGAGTTCTTGCTACTTGTTTAATGGCATCGTACACATGGGAGAAGTAATATGATTTGTTCTCTGTCATATGCCTCATCCTTTGGTACAGAATGATCTCTGTGCTATGTAAAACGGAAACTTGTGGAATGGAAGATAATCCACTGTCTGAAATCCGAGCTTCAAATGATAACTTGGAACATTGATGAATCTTTTCACTGATGCATTCATTTTTTCCCCTAGAATGTAAATTGTGCTTCACATTGCTTGACAGAAATTAAAAATGATACCATTTAGGTCATAGCTGGAGGGGAGTAAGGATCAGTGAACCTGCTGTTCTTTATCTTAAGGAGCTGGTTATTTTATAAATTTAAATTTTGAATTTGTTGAACTTACAAAGCTTATTTATTTGCCATTGCTACTTAAAAATAAATGATTTAACCATATATTTAGTTCGTGTACAATTTTTTACTTGAGCTTTCTTCAGAACTACTCTATAATTAGGTTAACAAAATGTAATGTTACTAAAAATATCATTTCTTTAAAAGTCTAATCCTTCTAATGCTGCAACATCTGTGATCATTTCTAGCAGATTTATAGAGTGAAACAAAATTTTCTTCCAAAGGAAAATATGTAAAAAGAAATTGCTTATCTTAAACCATGATCCAAGTAGATTCATAATCAGACTTGACACTAATAGGATGTTGTGTGTGTGTTTAACCCTTTCAATATCAAACATTCCACATACTTCATAGGAGCAAACCTCTAATATTTACAATGGTTTCTTTTTTGTATGACTGGTGCAGTGAGAATTTTAAAATATGTTCTCAGCATTTAAAACTTGATGTCAGAAGGGCAACATTGTTGTTGCCTGTGGAATTGGTGGTGAGCCCTTTTCTTGAACTGCGAAAGTTCTTGTGGTGATGATATTAGATAGGGAACCTCAACATTTTGGATCAGCAGCAATAAAGGAACAACGTTATTTGTCCAAGTCAGGCAAGTGTGTGACTTGGAGGAGGACTTGGAAGTCACATTGGCCTAGATCGTCTAAGAAGTAGCCATCATTGTCAGATTGCCGCTGAGCTCGAACGTTCTCCCGACACAACATTGCCCTGCTTTTCTTCCGGGACCTTCCAAGCCTGGCCTTCCCAGAAATGTGGAGCGCAGCATCCCTCGGAGCTCTGTCGCAGCAGAGTAGAGTCTGTGGAGGTGCGCAGGGGAAGACACAGGCCCCCTTTGTACGGCACCAGCTGCCTTATCATAAGCCTAAAGGTCCAATATGAATGTTAGTGAATGGATAACTGGATGAATGAGTAAATGGGCACAGTGGCAGGGTGGATAGGTAAGTAGGTAAGGGGTAGGGTGGGTGAGGTAAATAGGTAGTGTGGGTGACGTGAGTAAGTGGGTGAGGTGGGTAAGTGGTTAGACGGTAGGTGAAGTGACAGCTGGGCAAGGTGGTAGGTGGGTAGCGTGACAGTTGAGTGAGGTGGTAGGTGGGTGAGGTGGTAGGTGGGTATGGCGAGGGATGGGTGAGGTGGAAATCAGGTCAGGGGCATAGTTGGCATGTCAGTACAAATGATTGGGGGGTAAATTCTGCAGTTAACCAGGAGTGAGACTAGGTTTTAATCTGTCTAACATTTCTTGGGTAACTATTCAGGTAGGTACATCAGAACTGTCCTAAGTCTCCAACTCTAACTCAGAATTGGAGACATTCACGGAGGGCCTCCAGGAGCAGGGGAATTGCCCATCAGAAGTTGAAACTTCCCAGGCAATTCCCACTTAGGTCCATGTATCAGGACTTCTGCAGGGTCCCGACACACATCTTAGACATATGTCTGGTCTCCGACGATCCGGAGACCGGAAGATTTGGGTCATTGTTTCTATGACATTGATGAATGAGTGAGAACATTGTGTTTCCACTTCTGAGGCCTGGGTTTGAATTCAGTAGAGTGACGATATGCAACTCATCTCTTTGCCCATTGCCCTAAGTAAAATAAGTTTGTGCAATATCAACCCAATTTCTGTGGCTTTTGGCCCAGAGTGCAAGACTGTCCACAATTGAACTCTGATATATCTACCTCACCATGCATCATGTATTTTAAGAACTTGGGGTCAATTTTTTAAAGTTCCAGTTTCTCTGTGCCTCCTATTGCTCAACAACAAAATTACAACCTGAGTTATGATGTTTTGTTTGTGGACTACTTTCAGTGGGTAATTTGACATCAACATGAAGCTTCAGTAAGTATAGTGCAGTATTCATTTTGCACCAACTTAAGCAAATTTAATGTCCAAAATATTCCCTTTCTCTCTCTCCCCACACATTCCTACCATCCACCCCTCCCCCCACACTACCCTCCACCTGCTCCTTTCCTCTAAATATATCACTGGAATTCAAGGGACTCCTTTTTGCCAGAAGTTGAAGAACTTATTCATTAATTGAAACTGAAATCAGAAAATTTCTGTGTCACAATTCCTCATGAAAGCTTTAATATGTCAAATCATTGGCTGCATGTTAAAATGTAGCTCAATTGTTATGGATTTGCAATCAGCAGACTGCAGTCTCTCAAAATACGGCACACCTTTCAGAATGTTGAAAATAGCATGAAGATAGATATGTGAGAAATTGTTTAAAGTGGCAAATAGCTTAGCTCCCTGATAACTCAGCAGGTTTATCTAAGAAGTGGCTGAGTTATAGACGTCCGAAGGTTTCAGTCCAGGTTCTCAGCCAGCGAGCTACAATTTGCTTCATCGAGCTTGACTTTCAGATGGGAAAACTGGTCTCGCTTCAGAAGTTATTCAATAACCTTTTCTGGAATTTAACATGCAAGCTTATAGGGTAAGGACATGTAATGTTTCCTGAAATGGAACAATCCTGCAAATGAATCATAGATGTACACAATACACAAACAACATTATCTTCTGTGTGCAGTCACTTGTTCCTTGCAACCATTGTGATTGGATTGGTAAGTGTTTGCTGTTCTGTAATTGGAGTTATTGCGTATTTAGTGGTGTTGCTTCAATCATCTCTGACTGGTAATTCAATCATGGGTATGTACTAAAGCCTTTTTGCTGGGTGGGGAGTTATGTCCTTAATTCCCCAATACTCACTTTCGAGGTTCACACATGAATAAGGATCACTTAGGTGAAGTACCAGAGAATGGAAAGGTTCTGTATCTCACCAAGAAGTCGATGCTTTCAGGAGGGAACGGAAAGGAAATAACTTGGAGGGGTTTAATTAAGTTTCAAACATTTTATGCTGGTTTGGAATACAAAAATTGGTGAAAGAAATATCCTACATAACCAATGTTTGCGTTAAAGAAATGGAACCACTCTACTATGCTTCCATTAACACAGCACAACTTCAGACCTGAGAAGATTGTCTGACATTCATGTTATATATATCATTTTTGAAATATTTCTAAAAAGTACAAATAATATTGCCAAAAATCAAGTTATTAAAACAATGTGATTAAACAGCATTATATTTTAAATGGTGTGTAAGAAAATGAAAATAGCCTGGAAAAAATGTGCATGTGTAACACAGAATGATTTCAGAATTCTTTCCATTGTCAGTAGTTGACAGCTATTTTCTTCAGACTGCTTTGACCCATGATTTGGCTCTGGAGACCTCTTTATCTGCCTTTGCCAATATAGTGGCTGGCACATCCTGGTACATAATAAGTGTGTGCCCGGTCTACTATATTAGATGCTTCGGGCACTCATTTTACTATGAGATTAATTAACCTGGCCTGGCTGCCAGTCCTGTATACCATTCTCCCATCCAACTTCAGATGACACATTACCATGGAGAATCTGCTCCTTAAGTTGCAAGACCAGATTCATCTACTCCTGTTTAATCTAGTAAACCACCCTCCAATCTTAAAGTCCCCAATTTGGACAAATGCTCTTAGGGAAAAAAATGACTTACATTTATAGAGCATGTTACTCAACCTCAGGATGCACCAAAAGTACTTTACAGCCAATGAAGCACATTAAAGGTGTAGTACCTGTTGCAAGACACCAAAATGTCACCTCCAGGTGGCATACTAGGTGGCAAGAGCTATTTATAAATGTAACCAATGCCTATTTAGTGACTGATCCAATAGTCCAGTCTCTGGTATTGACTTTTTTCCACCATCTGTGGATGGATAATGTTCAATCACTATCAGAGGGGGAATGATCAGAAATACTGCAAACCACTAGAATGGAGACTTCATGACTCCTCTTTTAACACAGTGGTCAGTTAGATGTAGACCACATACTTGTAGGGTGCATCCATCAGTAACGGACTAGTGGCCATACACAACGTCCTTACTCAGCTATGGAACAGGTAGAACACTTATGACTAACATATTAAATTTGACAGTCTACCTAAATGCAAGTGCATTTAATAAAATGTCCTTTTTATAAAGAACACACGCTGCATTGATCAGGGCATGACCAATATTTTCTGCAAATTTATTTAATTTCTTTACTTATATGAAAACATAAATTGCTATTGATCTTTATATCAGCTTTAACTTGCACTTTCAGCTAATTATTTTTGAAATCTGCTGGATGTGGTTTGTTCATTAATACCTCTCAATATCTTTCCATTTAGTGTATACTCCCATTCCTCCTTCTTCTTTCCAAAATGCATCACATTACACCCATCTACATTAAATTATATCTGCCACCTATCTGCTCATTCCATTAACCTGTCTATGGCTTTCTGAGATCTTTTACAGCCTCCTCATTATTTACCAAACCCATTACTTTTGTGTCATCTACATATTTCAAGACAGTTGGCAACAAAATGGCACTCACCCACTGACCTTCAAGAAAGATCTAGAAATCTCTGTGGCATGGATTTCAACTATCCCAAAATGTATTTGAATCTGGCACTAAGTCAAGGGGCTCTCCAGGCATTCACCAACAGTGATGACATCAAGTTGGGTAAACAGCCATTCACAGTGAAGAGTTCTCACAGACAGCAAACCAGAAAGTAAAATCCATTGATTATCCTTCATTTGAAAGCAAAATAAAGATTTGGATGTACACATTAGAAGTGAAAAAATCCTAAACTTTTAAAAAGAATTATCTTTAAAAATCTATTGAATTTTTTATCTTAATGGAAAATTAGTTTTCCAGGGCCAGAGATATTGTTCAGAAGTAGTAATGGCTTAGTACACCATTAAAAACCCAATTACACTTCGTCAACATGACTTAACATTTTCAGAGAGTTTTAGCACTGATATTACAATGTTACAAATAAACTCAAACCTTGATGAAGATCTGAAATTAGCCCATATTTAGATCCATACGTTTGCTGACATTTATCCTTTAAAAATAATAATGGATGTATGCAATACTCAAACATTATCTTCTATGTGCAGTCATTTGTTCCTTGCAACCATTGTGATTGGATTGGTGAGTGTTTGCTGTTTTGTAAAAGGAGTTATTGCATATTAAGTGTTTTCAATTCAATCATTTCTGACTAGTAATTCAATTATGATAGCGTTTTTTGCTGGGTGGGGAGATATGTCCTTAATTTCCCGATACTGGGTACACATCATGTTCACTTACTTTCTTTCCCTGTGTATGGGTACACCTTCTAACTCTGTCTCCATGAGGTGTGTTTCAGTTCTCTTGTGATCTAATTATAGGCTTGATTCCTAGTGGCCTAATGGCCAGAATTTTCTGTTCGGTGTGTGGGGGTGGGGCCTGCTCGCCGACGGGTAAAATGACACGCAGTGATGTTGGGCGTGCGTCCCGACATCACTGCGCGTCATTCCAATCTTTCATTTGGCAGGCACACACCAGAGTCGGCTGCGCACCCGCCGAACTGTCAAAGGCCTGTTAAGGCCAATAATAAACTAATTAACCAATTGGACAGGCCTGCTCGTCCAATCTTAAGGTTGGTCCAACCTCTTCTAACTGTGTGTGGGTGGACACCCCATGCCAGTGGCTCTAAAGGTCACAACTGCCCTCAACTTCTATGCCTCTGGCTCCTTCCAGGGCTCGGCGGGTGATCTTTGTGGTGTCCCCCAATCAGCTGCCCACACTTGTGTCAAGCAGGCTACAGACGCTCTGTTCAGGCATGCATTGACCTTCATCCACTTCCGTTGGGACCAGGCAAGTCAGACACAGCGAGCCAGAGGCTTCGCGGCCATTGCTGGCTTCCCCCGTGTCCAGGGTGCAATAGACTGTACACATGTAGCCATCAAGGCACCAGCAGGTGAGCCCGGTGCCTTTGTCAACAGGAAGGGCTTCCACTCCATGAACGTGCAGATAGTGTGTGATCACAGGATGCTGATTCTACAAGTCTGTGCAAGGTATCCAGGCAGCTCCCACGATGCCTACATCCTCAGACACTCCCAGGTGCCGGGGCTCTTCAGTGCTCCAGCCCAGCTTGATGGATGGCTGCTGGGTGACAAGGGCTATCCCCTCAGAAGGTGGCTCATGATGCCTCTCCGCCATCCAAGAACAGAAGCTGAGCAGCGGTACAATAGGAGCTATGCCTCCACAAGGGCTGTGGTGGAGAGAACCATCGGTCTTCTCAAGATGCACTTCCGATGCCTGGACCGCTCAGGGGGCGCACTCCAGTACCCCCCAGATTGAGTGTCGGTGATAGTGGTTGCATGCTGTCCTCTCCCCAGTCTTGCGCTGGAAAGGGGGGATGCAGTGGACAATGAAGCCGTCAACACAGTGGCTGCAGCTGCGGCTGCACACGATGAGTCCAGCAGTGTGTCTGAGGATGAGCACGCACAGGGAAATGATGAGGGGGTAGACACTGACTCGGGCATACTGCAGGGAGGCAGGGACACCTGGGATGCTTTAATCCAACAAACCTTCAGCTAGCCCACCACAGATGGACCTCCAGAACAAGTCTGGGCTGTAGGCTCCATACTCGATACCTAAGTGCAAAATCTGCCAGGTTATAATCAGTAACTAAGGGCCTTGTTAATAAAGCTGAATGTCCAACAAAGCACTCATTACACTTTTGGAAGCCATACACATGCAGAAGAAAAGAGGCACCCTCAGTCATGGTGACATATCTGAATTTAATGTGTCAAGCAAACTAACTTATGCCAAAAAAAAGACAATAGTGTTACAAATCAAATAAAATCAGGCCAACACAAAAGCACCAGTGAAAAATCCGTAGTGTGCCTAAGGCGCCTTATGCTTTCGTTTCTGGGTGCTACGTCTTTGTGCTGCCCCATCGCTCATGTTGGCATCTGAGACAGCTGCTGACTCTGCATCCTGTTGGCCTCGATGACCTTGGCGGTCGTCCTCTGGCCCGTGGAGCCTGTGCTGGCCCCGCTTGGGAGGGGGCTGCCAGTTCCACAGCTGGCATCTCCACAGTCGTCGCAGCCTCACTGGATGCTATGGTCACTGGGTGAGGGGTGGAGGAGCTGCCGCACTCATCCGGAGCGCCCTGAGAAGTGCCCACAGAGACGATAGGCAGCTGCTGCGCTGATGTGAGGTCGCTTCGGACCTCCCTGCTCACCGTGGATGGATGCGCACCAAATGCCCAGACCCTCTCCCACACTGGCAGTGACCAGCTGAGGTCAATGTTGATGTGAAGGCTTGCTGGTCAGAGCGCATCCCCAGGGAGCCCTGATTGGTCTCCTGGAGTAGGCTGTCCACGAGAGTCGCCACTCTCTCCATGGAGGACCCATGGCACTCGGACATGTGGCTCATTGCTTCGGCGATCATCCCGCATATGGAGACCAAGCCAAGCATAGCCTCATGTATCTCCACCAGACGCTCCCACACACCTGGCCACATTTCCTGCAGCTGCTGTGTTGTGGACGACTCCAGAAGCACATCATCAGGCACCGACTGAGCATGTGCCTGGTCCCCTGCAGTCCTCCGACTGCTGGTGCCATGGGAACTCTCTGTCTCTGTCAGCTCCTCCAGTGACTGTGAAGTGCCCTCACCACTGTGCCCCGGGACACTATCTAATGTTCCAATTCCCACCGAGGTGCTAGTGCCTGCGCTGGTGCCTGCTTCACAGAGATGGTGTGACGCTGGTGAGACTTCAGGCCCCTCAGGTGTGAGAGGGGGCCTCTGCTGCTCCTTCTCCCGGCCCTGCTCCGATGATACTGAAAGGAAGAACAAGGAGATTGGATCACTTAGCATGGAGACAATGACAAAGTTCATCCCTGTCCCCTGGATCATTATGCGCTCATCCTTCCATAAGCAATGGTCAAGCCATGTTGCAAAATTAAATCATTTAACATTAAGCACTGCTATGGCTGTTGGGAGGACAATGCTGACCTCACTGTTGGGCATAAATACCTGGCTGTGGCACCCCAGCCTCACTGACACCAGTGGACCTGAGCGCGTGGCGCCTCTCCAGATCCAGGACCTCCTGCTCGAAACGGCTTAGAATGGTGATCTGCGCCTGGCCGCCGCCAGTCCTCACACGCTCTGCCGCGTTATGAGCATTCTTCTCCTGAAAATGAGAGACGAGCATTGATTTGTGCAAATTGTACATGGGCTTGCTTCACGCACGGCCCACCCCAACCAGAGTGGGACATATCAGGGCTCCAGTGCCTCCTCACCCCGCTGCTGCTGGACACTCACACAAAGGTGCTAGGCCTGCTCCCCTACTCCCCACCCCCCATCTTGGACATATGCTGCCTACATCACATTAGGTACCACACGGTATATCCTTCCATAGCAAGGAGGCACATGGAACGCAGAGCGCAGCAGATGGTTCATTGCCACCTTGAAGCTCCCCTCCCAGCATCTCATCACCCTGACTTGGACATGTCCTGGAGTTCCTGCACAGCCTAGGTGCAGCTCCTCCAGGTAGCCCCCAAAATAGTCATGTGGGACTCAGTGTAACACATGCTGCAGGGGCAAGACACATCTCTTCATCACCCTCTCAGGCTGACCTCAGCATGGGCAGTATCTGCTGGCCCACCCAGCGAAGGACAAATGCCGGCAATGATTCAATACAGGCACTGCGCTCAGGCTTGAGGGGATGGGGGGTGGTGGGAGGAGGTGGTGTTGAGGGGTGGGGGGTGCAGCAGGGGAGAAAGCCGACCTGGGTTAAATGCCCAATGCCAACATGGTACTCACCCTGCCAGATCGCAACAAGTCGTTGAAGTGCTTGTGACACTGGATCCAGGTGTGCCGCACCACGTCGTGGGAGTTCACCACCTCTACCACCTCCTCCCAGGCACATTTCATCATGTGGGGAGGGGCCTCCTCCTCTCATCCTGGAGGACTAGCACCTCCCGCCGTGTTGCCACCTCTTCGAGGAGAGCAGCAAGGCAGTCATCTGAAAAACAAGGGGCACATACTACCCTCCGTCCTGGCCTGTCCCACTACCCTACTCTCCAGACTGGCCTGTTCACCAGGAGCCCTCTGCTGTGGCCTTGCACTTGCCATTGTGAGCAGCCTAGAAAAGGCTGCCAGGCCTTCATTTAAACAGACTGCTGGGTCGCCATTGGACCCAGCGGTCTGTGCACGCCCACCGCAGCCCGCCCACTCCCGCCATCCTCGAGAGTCAAGAAATATGCTGGGTGGGCCTTAATTGGCCCGCCCGTGTAAAATGACGGGTGGTGATCGTCTGCATCCACCCACACCTGCTCCCGCTCCCTCACCCCCCCCGCCACTCCCCGCCAACCGGAAAATTCAGGCCATTATAGTCATTCATGATTCAACAAAGGGCAAAGTAAATTCAATGTCCAGGTTTACTGTGTGAAAATACAAAATGCTTTTAAATGAGAATATTGTCCAAAGTATCCAGCACACTAATGTAAAATGGTACTGAATATATAATGTAAGCTAAGAAGTATTCCTGTAAAATGCACAGGAGGTTTTAAGTGTGATTGCTGACCAAATCTTAAAACTGTTAAGGTGTTACATGGTAGCAGTTGCAAAGGTAAAATTATGAACCATTCTAATAAAATTGATATGTTAAATCAACGAACTAATATGAAGTATTAAAAAAAAATCTCATGAGTAAAGTGAAGATTGGCACATGGTCAAATGACCACAGTTTTAAAAATCATGAAAAAAAACCTGTAATGCACCCAAAAGAGATGATGATTATAAAATGTAACTTATAATAATGTTCATACATGTAGTTAAATTATGGTTTAAAATTGTCATCTTGTGCAGCAATTATGATTTTAGTTGAAACACTCAAGAAAGAACAAAAGAGTAATGCAGGGACATGGGATTGATGTTAAGGCAGCAGGGAATTGAAAACAATCAGAATGGAATGAATGAAAGGGTGAGCTGAGTTAATCTAAGCTTCAACTATTCTCTTCTCATTCTTTTCATGTAAGTCTACAACATGGAGTTACTTGATTTGTAACAGTGCTCTTATATGGGGTTGTTTTGCTTGGGGAGACCACAACAGCAGAAATACATATGTCAATACATATGCTGTAGCCCTGCTGAGGTAAAATCCCACAGGTATTAGCAGCCCTCACACTACAATGTCCCAGAATCTGTTCCCAGTCTGTATTAAGTGAACTCTTGGTGAGACCACATCTGGAATACTGTGTACAGTTTTGGTCTCCTTATTTGAAAAAATATATAATTGCATTAGAAGCAGTACAGAGAAGGTTCACTCATTCCTGGAATGAAGGGCTTATCCTATGAAGAAAGGTTGGACAGATTGGAGTTTAGAAGAATGAGAGGTGATCTTATTGAAACATAAGATCCTGAGGGGACTTGAAAGGGTAGATGCTGGGAGGATTATTCCACTAATGGGGAGACTAGAACTAGGGGGACATGGTTTAAGAATAAGAGGTCTTCCTTTTAAGACCGAGATGAGGAGGAATTTTTTTTCTCTCAGAGGGTCGCTGCTATGTGGAATTCTCTTCCCCAGAAAGCATTGGAAGCTGGGTCATTGAATTTATTCAAGGCAGAATTAGACAGATTTTTGATAGACAAGGGAGTTGTGAGTCAAACAGGAATGTGGAGTTGAGATCACAACCAGATCAGCCATTACCTTTATTGAATGGCAGAGCAGGCTCAAAGGGCCAAATGGCTTACTCCTGCTCCTAAGTCCTATGTTCCTAACTGCTTGTACCTGAAGCCCTCAGTCCTTGCACTAAGGAGGGGCAAAAAATTGTTAGCCAAACCTCCATCCCTTTGTCCTTAGTTTTAAAATATCTGTGTCTGGATGTCTGATGAGGACAAGATTGAACTTAGCTGAGGTACCCTCCCATGATTAAATGGCCTGCCAACTATGACTAAACAGGCATGTGAAAAATGGCCAGTTTGATGAGATACTGGATGGATATTTGAATATTTGAAGGATATATTACAACAAATTACATAAGTTTTTCATTGTCAGTGATTTTACTGTTCATCACTGTTTTTCCAAAGGGTGCATTGGAGGATTGGAAAGTATTGCGTAATGGAAGCCAATAACTTATGAGTTACAAGGTATTGAAATGATTGTGCACACTTGCTCATTTACAGTACAAATGGGAAGGATAATGTCAGTTTGCAATGCAAGGTTATTATGTGGTTCCTTATCTTGTTATCCAAAGATAAATCAGGCAGCTGAAACTACTAGTGCTTCATTAGTTTATCACTTTCTTAAAATTATGGATTACAATCGGGAATCTCTAGTGGCAGAACATTCAGCTGTTTGAGTAGCACTAAGATATTCTGGTTCCAGAGCAGCTTCATTTGAGTAACAGGAACTTGTAAAGTGTATGGACTTGTTTGGGCCACGATTTCCTCCATCTAAACTTTAGGAAGACTGAAGCCATTGCTTGGTGGCGGGGCGGTGCGGGGGAAGTTTTAACCCTACCAAAACAGGCACATGGAGTGAGTAAAGTGTTAAAAGGCTGAATCCTGACTCTGACCATCCCACTTCTGATTTGAATGGATGTGGGACAGGGGCTGGTGACCAATCCACTCCAAGGAGCTGAGTTGGCACATGATAAGAGCCTGCAAGCCTCATTTGTATTTACCATTTGAAATTTACAGTAACTCTGGCCGGCCAGATTGTCCAAGCCTAAGGAAACTTGCCAGTTAAGCTGAGGCGAGGTCTGCTGGATCAGGAGGTTAAGTGTCTTCCCACGTACCTGCTGGATCTATCATAGCTGCATGGCCAATCCCTGGTGATCAGACACCTCACCTTGAGGCCCATGACTTACCCCACTGCACCACCCCACCCCACTCCTCTCTTTCTGATGGATCCCATTTTTGCTGCAAAAAATCCCAGCCAGAGAGACCTCCAGGGGAACGGTACAGAAACCCATGGGGGCTTTCATTGTAAGTTTTAGACCGTGTGATTGTCGACCCTGTTAGGCACAAAAATTATGTGCCCTCCATGCCAACTCACCCAGTATCCACCATGGACAGACCTCAGGAACCATGCGGAAATGAAAATAAATTTCTTAAAATCTAACACAATAGTATTAGTTGGCCTGACAATAATGCAGTGTTTAAGCTTAAGGCCACTTACTTTTTTAAAAAAAAGTTCTATCAGTAATCTTTCTTCCTCTTTTCCCCCAATCACCCACCCCTCCAGAAGGTAATATCTCCTCTCTGATGTATGATTTTGTAGGCACTGGATACACTGCAGAATACTCACTTAAGCACTTAGGGGAGGTGGGGTTGTTTCAGTGGGACAGGATGGGGACGGTGCTAGAGCATAAACATCAACGTAGATCTGCTGGGGCAAATGGCCTGAGTCTGTGCTCTAAAATTCTGCATAACTTTGCTGTACTGGTTGGTCCAAAAACACACACGAATATTTTAATTAAAATAAGGAATGATAAAATAAAGGCATGCCTCTGGCCTGCCCCTAGTTGTACAGTTAGTTGTACCTCTGTATATTATACTTTCTATTAACCAGGGAGCAGCAGTGTCTCAGTTCTTGTACCAGATTCGTATGAAGGTTTTACACCCCATGAGGGCAGTCAAACACTAGGTTTTATATTCGAACAATGCCATATTTATGATCAACGTCTAACACTCTTTATAAAAATCTCCCATAGCTTTTTGATCTTATATATTGTTCAATGGGGAAAATACTAAGGTATAATATAGCAATGAAATAAATGTTTTTACAACCAATTTTCCAATTCAAACTGCCACAAAATCTGCACTTTAAATTTGACTAACTGTGTTGATTTCTGCAGTTTTATTTGACTGAGCTCATTTCTGGCTCACAGCTCTCTTCCTTGGACCATTGCCATTAGCTGCTTCCAGCCAATCATCCTAGGCTCTTTTTGATCTTTTTCCTGGACATCCAAGAGTTATTCACCTGAATTTCTATGACAGTACTATGTTGTTTCACAGGAACGGACATAATAAATCCATCTGTTCAGAGGCTGGAAAAAATTTAAGTTCTGAAGAGAAACCGCATTAGGATGGGAGAAAGAGGAAATGAAGACAGAAAAGGGGGAGAAATATATATAAAAATATAGAGAAAGAAATGAAACAGTTGAGAAATTAAAGGAACTATTTCAATCTAGGTACATATGAGGAACTCAACGCGCAATTAGTCCTTGTTTTCTTAGTAATTCATTAAAAATGTAACTTGGCTCTGATGATAAATTTGAGGAAAATTAAGGCTTTGAGGCCTGCAGGATGGTTGCCACTGAAAGAATCTGGAGCAACGTCACACTGTGTAACACGTTCTTTCCTCTATCATTCGTTCAGGATCCTTAATGTTTGCTTCTCATTGATTTTAACCTAATCATTTCTATTTCACTTGTCTTGTTTCTTTGAGCCATCATAAAGAAATTATTTCTTCCTCTATCTCGTGGCTTAAGGTTACTAAGAAATGCTAATTGGTGTTTGGAACTCGCTCTTCTTGCAAAGTTCTTACATACACCACACCCCCATGCCCCCTTGCCCAGTTCTCCTTCATTTTAGTCAGTAATACTACATTTTTGGCAGTAACCTCTGACTGCCACAGAAAGAAGGCTAATGTTGTTGTTGGATTTTTTTGTATTCTTTGGCACGGCAGCTCAGTACTTTGGAGTGTGGTATTTATGATGTTGCATTGACTTTCCTATGTTAATAGTTTGGAACTTATTTTTTTTACCGAGCATTGACTAAAGAAATAATCCCAGTCTTATCCTTCACTTTCTGTGACCGTATAGTTTGCGTTGTAAAACCATTTAACGTTCACTGTCGTTGCTCCTCTGAAACTGACAGAAACTCCTGGAGTTCCCACATGCGTGGTTAAATGTGGAAATCTAGAAGTTTCCGTCAGTGATCTGCACTTCTCCAGAGGGTACACTGTTCATGCCTCCCCAGACTGTAATCAATTAGAAATCACTGAACTGATGGGAACTTGCTATAAAAAAGGTATGCATTATTAAATGAGGTTTAACCGGTTTTTACTAAGTTCATAATTTATGCTAAACAGTCTCACTAGCTCTGAAGGAATAATTTCATATTAGAGGAATGTCAAATGTCTCACTTACAATAAGAAATTCCATTTATTTTAATATTTTTTAAAAGTGTATTTATGATATTTTAACTTCTAAATTAATCCCATCTGTATGTCCAAAGGGGAAGTTTTATGGAGATGACAGGGGTCTCAGCCACCAGCTGGAGAGCCAGCAAAAGATCATATTGCCTCCGTCCTGGGAAAGCCTGCCATATTACAAGCCAGTCAGGCAGTTGAAGAGTCACTGCGGGCCTTTCACAGGATCAGGACCTCGGGGACAGGAATTTCTGCCTGCTTAAACCTTTCAGCCAATCCAGAAGCCAGCAACTCTTTTGCTTTGCAGCGCCCCCAGAGAGGCGGTGACTGCTGCGGGGAATACACCCACCAGAGGCCCCGGATCGCAGGGCCACCCAGGCCAGAGGTAAGTGATGGGAGAGGGGTTTAGCAGGAAGAAGCTAGCGGGGGAAAGGGTGTAAGGTAGTCAGCAGCAAGGGCAAGTGGGTGGCTCTCATTTGGATGCTCACTTGCCGAAGCTGAGTCCCTCAATCAGGCATTGAGTGCCTTTGAATGAGGGATCCCCTTGGGAGACCACTGGCAACCCCGCACAGGTTTGTTCATTGTACTCCCCACGTGACCCCAGGTCACCATGCTGGAGGCAGGAAGAGGCTCTTAATTGGGCAGTAATTGCCCATTTTCTGGACCTCAATTGGCAACGGGGTGGGAAAGCCTGATTTAATGTTCTCCCCACCTCCAAACTTGCCATGGGGAAGAGTGTAAAATACTGCCCCCAATCACTTATTTCACTATCTGTGAAACTTAAAATGAAAAGTGAAGGGTTTCAGTAGATCTTACTTTCTGATTTGCCACCTGTGAAAATATTGCAACGTGGTTGCTTGTTTGATGACATCACTGTTGTTGGATGCCTGGAGATCCTCTTGGCTTGGCACCAGATTCAAACTGACATTGGGAAGAGGATATCCATGACAGAGAGATGGCTAGGTCTTTATGGGCAGCTTTCCTCCACATTAGTTGAGCACCAAGCGCCATTGCTTTGTCACTGACCAAAAATCCAGCCTATTAACTTCATTTGATCAAAAATAGAAAGGTTCTCCCCACCACTTTCCCAAATTGGATATAAAAGACATCATTATCTTGACATTGTTTCGAAAGTGTTTACCTGGCCAAAAAGGTTCCATGAACATTCTTAAATAGGATTTGACACTGCATTAGAATTTCATTCTATCAAGTGTTGAAGTTGAACGGTGTGTGACGTCTGTGGCCAGAGAGCATCATGTGTACTGCAACACTCCAGATTCAGACCAGAAGATAGTGTCAGTTGTGCTGCATTAGAACAAACAAAATCTCTTTGTAGTGCCACAATCAACAAGAAAAACATTAGTAATCACTGTATCTCAAAACCTTTCCTTCACTGTGATATGGGGAGGTGATGGCGTAGCAATATTGTCACTGGACTAGTCATCTAGACACCCAGGGGGACCTGGGTTCCAATCGCACCACAGCAGATGGTGGAATTTTATTTCAATAAAAATCTGGAATTAAAAGTCTAATGATGACCATGAAACCATTGTCAGTTGTTGTAAAAACCCATCTGAAGGAATTCTGTGATCCTTACCTGGTCTGGTCTACATGTGACTCCACAGCGATCTTAAACACCCTCTGAAATGGCCCATCAAGCCACTCAGTGGCATCAACCCTCTACATAGCCACCCAGCATCGACCTAGGCACCGGAAACAACAATGGCATCTCAGCCCTGTCGATCCCGCAAAGTCCTTCTTACTCACATCTGGGGGCTTGTGCCAGAATTGGGAGAGCTGTCTCACAGACTGGTTAAGCAACAGCCTGGCATAGTCATTCTCACAGAATCATACCTTACAGATAATGCCCCTGACATCACCATCACCATCCCTGGGTATGCCCTGTCCTCCCGACAGGACAGACCCAGCAGAGGGGCAGCACAGTGGTATACAGTCAGGAGGGAATTGCCCTGGGAGTCGTCAACATCGATTCCGGACCCCATGAAGTCAAATGGCATCTGGTCAAAGGAAACCTCCTGTTGATTACCATGTACTGCCCTCCCTCAACTGATGAACCAATGTTCCTCCATGTTGAACACCACTTGGACGAAGCACTGAGGGTAGCAAGGCTGCAGAATGTACTCTGGGTATGGGACTTCAATGTCCATCACTAAGAGTGGCTCGGTAGCTCCACTACTGACCAAGCTGGCTGAGTCCTGAAGGACATAGCTGCGAGACTGGGTCTGCGGCAGGTGCTGAGGGAACCAACAAGAGGGAAAAACATACTTGACCTCATCCTCATCAACCTGCCTGCCGCAGATGCATCTGTCCATGACAGTATCGGTAGAAGTGACCACCGCACAGTCATTGTGGTGACGAAGTCTCAACTTCACATTGAGGATACCCTCCATCGTGTTGTGTGGTGCTACTACCATGCTAGCAACTCAAGACTGGTCATCCATGAGGTGCTGTGGGCCATCAGCAGCAGCAGCAGAATTGTACTCAAACACAATCTGTAACCTCATGGCCCGGCATATCCCCCACTCTACCATTACCATCAAGCCAGGGGATCAACCCTGGTTCAATGAAGAGTGCAGGAGGGCATGCCAGGAGCAGCACCAGGCATACCTAAAAATGAAGTGTCAACCTGGTGAAGCTATAACACAGAACTACTTGCATGCCAAACAGCATAAGCAGCAAGTGATAGACAGAGCTAAGCGATCCCACAACCATCGGATCAGCACTAACCTCTGCAGTCCTGCCACATCCAGTCGTGAATGGCGATGGACAATTAAACATCTCACTGGGAGGAGGAGACTCCAAAAATATCCCCATCCTCAATGATGGAGGAGCCCAGCACATCAGTGGAAAAGATAAGGCTGAAGCATTTGCTACAATCTTCAGCCAGAAGTGCCAAGTGGATGATCCATCTCGGCCTCCTCCGGAGGTCCCCAGCATCACTGATGCCAGTCTTCAGCCAATTCGATTCACTCCATGTGATATCGGGCAGGACTTTTCCTTCGTCGGGTGGGCTCGGCAAGGGTGGGCGGGAACGGTCGGGAAGCCGACCGCCACCTGCGATCAGGGCTGGACCGGGATTTCACGCTAGCTGGCCAATTAAGGCAAACTTTGCGTGTGTGCGCTGGAAAAGAGCTACCTCAGGGAGATGAAGATATGAAAAATCAAAAATAAAGATTTTTAAAATGTTATAAAATATGGGCAGGATCTTCTGGCTGACGCGCGGGTGGCGGAGCCCACTCGCCAGTGCTTAAAATATCGCGCGCTGACGTCGCGTGAGCATCTTGACGTCAGCGCGTGGCATTGCGATATTTAGGTCGGCGGGTGCGCTATGCAGCGCAGCGCGCTCCCGCCATTAATTAAAGGCCTTGTTAAGGCCATTAACTCACCAATCAACCAGGATTTTGAGGGGCCCATGCAAACTTCGGGTCGGCGCATGGGCCCAACGGGCAGGCGGGTAAGTGATTTTTTTTACAAACCTCATCCAGTGGCGGGATGAGGTTTGACATCGGATTTATAAAATTGTAATAAAGTTTTTGTGCATTTCATTAACATGTCCCATCTCGTGTGACATTTTCACATGAGGGGGACGTGTAAATGCTTTTTAATTTTTTCTATTTTTCATGTTTCACAGCCTTTCAGCACTTTGCCTCAGGGAGATGCGCGCTCCATCGCCCGCAACCCACTGAGTCGGTTGGGCCCGCCCGCCCATCAAGGGCAAAATTCTGCCCCGTGTCCCCTCATGTGACTCTGAGTAGGGACATGTTATTAATGAAATGTTAAAATTTTTATCAGCTGTTTGAGGTTTCCCAAAAAATGCAAAGGCTGCTTGGTCTTTTTGCCTGCCCTGCAACTGTAAGGCTGGACAGGCGGAAAAAATTTCTTTCAATCATACCTTTAATCGCGAGTGCGCAATGACATCAGGACGCTTGCCCGACATCACTGTGCATCATTTTACGCTCCTTCAGGTCGGGCACACGCCCGCCCAATGAGTATTATATTCTGGTCATCAAAGAATGGCTGAAGACACTGGATACTGCAAAGGCTATGGGCCCTGACAATATTCCGGCAATAGTACTGAAGACTTGAGCTCCAGAACTTGTCATGCCCCTAGCCAAGCTGTTCCAGTACAGCTACAACACTGGCATCTACCCGACTATGTGGAAAATTGGCTACGTATGTTCTGTACACAAAAAGCAGGACAAATCCAACTGGTCAATTACTGCCCCATGACGTTATTCTCCATCATCAGTAAAGTAATGGAAGGGGTCATCAACAGGGCTATCAAGTGGCACTTGCTTAGCAATAACCTGCTCACTGATGCCCAGTTTGGATTCTGCCAGGGCCACTCGGCTCCTGACTTCATTACAGCCTTGGTTCAAACATGGACAAAAGAGCAGAACTCCCAAGGTGAGGTGAGAGTGACTGCCCTTGACATCAAGGCCACATTTGACCAAATGTGGCATCAAGGAGCCTTAACAAAACTGGAGTGAATGGGAATCAGGGGGAGTCTCTCTGCTGGTTGGAATCATACCTAGCACAAAGGAAGTTGGTTGTGGTTGTTGGAGGCCAGTCATCTCAGCTCCAGGACATCACTGCAGGAGTTCCTCAGGATAGTGTCCTCGGCCCAACCATCTTCAGCTACTTCATCAATGACCTCCCTTCCATTATAAGGTCAGGAGTGGGGATGTTTGCTGAGGATTTCACAATCTTTAGCACCATTCGCGACTCCTCAGATACTGAAGCAGTCCATGTCCAAATGCTCCAAGACCTGGACAATATCCAGGCTTGGGCTGACAAGTGGCAAGTAACATTTGTGCCACACAAGTGCCAGGCAATGACCATCTCAAACAAGAGAGAATCCAACCATCACCCCTTGATGTTCAATGGCATTACCATCACTGAATCTCCCGCTATCAGCATCCTGGGGGTTACCATTAACCAGAAACTGAACTGTGAAACATAAAAACTGTGCCTACAAGAGCAGGTCAGAGGCTAGGAATCCTGCGACGAATAACTCACCTCCTGACTCCGCAAAACCTGTCCAGCATCTACAAGGCACAAGTCAGGAGTGTGATGGAATACCCCCTACTTGCCTGGATGACTGCAACTCCCACAACATTCAAGAAGCTTGACACCATCCAGGACAAAGCAGCCTGCTTGATTGGCAGCCCATCCACAAAAATTCACTTCCTTCACCACCGACGCACAGTAGCAGCAGTGTATACCATCTACAAGATGCACTGCAGGAATTCACCAGGACTCCTTCAACAGTATCTTCCAAACCCACAACCACTACCATCTAGAAGAACAAGGGCAGCAGATAGATGGGAACACCACCAGCTCGAAGTTCCCCTCCAAGTCACACACCATCCTGACTTGGAAATATATCGCCGTTCCTTCACTGTCGCTGGGTCAAAATCCAGAACTCCCTTCCTAACAGCACTGTGGGTGTACCTACATCACATGGACTGCAATGGTTCCAGAAGGCAGCTCAGCATTACCTTCTCAAGGGCAAGTAGGGATGGGCAATAAATGCTGGCCCAGCTAGCAAAGCCCACATCCCATGAATGAATAATAAAAAATATATATTTAAGGTGCCTTCACCTTCACTAAAGAATCAGGTCCTAACCACTTTGTAAACTTAAGACAACGTTTTGAGAAGTTGGGAACTCTGATTCATGCTCTCAAAATATTATTTCCTGTGGGAAACAAGAGCTCTGTGTTTATGTATGGACACAAGTGCAGAGTTCACTCCTGGCCCTGAGAGTTTGATTCCGAGCCATGCAGTATGGAGTGGATTTGTTAAGCTGGAATTGATTCTGTAGCTACCTGTCCCAGACCTGTGGCTGCAGTAACAACATAAGCCAAAACTACAGGCGTTGTAGGTCAGTAGATTATTGGGTCTCCACCACATCTTTTTACATTTTAATGAACTTACAAATATAAAATATAACTTGGCATTGTAAGATCTAAATAATCCCAACAAATAAGAGTGTTTTTCTTTATAAAAGGACCAACATTGGACTAAATTTAGTTTGCAATCCTACAAAAAAAATACAAGCCCAAAGCCTGATTTCAATTTTTGTTTTAGCTGCTTTATTTCAAACCCTTTTAAATAACAACTATTATCCAAACGTTAAAGCAATCATCCAGCCTTACAAAAACAATGCTGTGTAGAAGAGCTCGGATTTAGCACCATACAGTATAACTTTCTTACAGGCCTGTAAAAAAAGATGAAAGCTCATTATTCTGGAATTTTTTTTTAATCCATCCTCAGTCACTCCTGACAAAAATAACCAATTTCGACAAGAGCTGGGGTACCTATGAGTTATCTCATTCACCACTTATCTCTTTTGCCTAGGTATAAAAATTTGACCTGTTGTTATCATAAGATGACCAGGTCAAACTGGATGAATCGATTTTCTAACTGGCAGAAATAATAGACTTTCAAACTGATGCTTAGCCAACCAGCAAAACTTTTATACAAGTCCTGACCCCCAAAATTAAGGGCAGAAAAAAATTAAAGAAAAAACACAATGCCAAGACATAAATGATAAAATAGAGATCATAGAGAAATTAAGATAAGGTTATACGTATTACTGTGTTAAACTTACTCCTAATATTTCAATATTACGGCTCGAATATTCTGAGGAGCAGCACCTTTGTATCTGTCTTTACCTACAAGGCAGATCCTGTCCAGGCCATGGTGACAGAGGAGGAAACTCAGTCACATGAAGGGTTAAAATTGATAAGGAGGAGGTATTCAATATACTGTCAGTACTTAAAGTTGACAAGGCACCGGGACCGGATGAGATGCATCCAAGAATATTGAAGGAAATGAGAGTGAAAATTGCAGAGGCACTGGCAATAATCTTTCAATGTTCCCTGGATTCGGGGGAGGTGCCTGAGGACTGGAGAATTGCAAACATTACGCCCTTGTTCAAAAAAGGTTGTAAAGATCTGCCCTGCAATTACAGACCAGTCAGCTTAACTTTGGTGGTGGGGAATCTTCGAGAAACAATTATTCAGGATAGAATTAATAGTCACATGGAAAAATTTGGATTGATTTGGAAGAGTCAGCATAGATTTGTTAAAGGAAAATCGTTTCTAACTAACTTGCTGGACTTTTTTGAAGAGGTAACAGAGATGGTTAATGAGGGCAAGGCCATTGATGTGATGTATATGGACTTCCAAAAGCTGTTCGATACATGCCATACAACAGACTTGTGAGGAAAGTTATAGGTCATGGAATAAAAGGGACAGTAGCAATATGGATACAAAATTAGCCGAGGGATAGGAAACAGGGTAATGGTTAATGGGTATTTTTCAAGCTGGAAGAAGGTTTGTAATGGAGTTCCCCAGGGGTCAGTGTTGGGACCCTTGCTTTTCCTGATATATATAAATGATCTAGATCTTGGTGTGCAGGGAACAATTTCAAAGTTTGCATATGACACAAAACTTGGGAGACTTGTAAACTGTGAGGAAGACAGTGTAGAACTGCAAAAGGACATTGACACACTGGTGGAGTGGGCAGATAGGTGACAAGTGAAGTTCAATGCGGAGAAATGTGAGGTGATACACTTTGGTACAAAGAACACAGAGAGACAGTATAAAATAAAGGATACTATTTTAAAGAGTGTGCAGGAACAGAGAGACCTGGGTGTATATGTACATGAGTCATTAAAGGTGAAAGGATAGGTAGAGAGAACTGTTTCTAAAGCATACAGTATGCTAGGCTTCACTAATAGGGGCATAGGGTACAACAGCAAGGAGGTTATGATGAACTTATACAAGACACTAGGTAGACCTCAGCTGGAGTACTGTGTTCCATTCTGGGCACCACACTATAGGAAGAACGTGCACACATTGGAGAGAGTGCATAAGAGGTTTACGAGAATGGATCCAGGGATGAGACACTTCAGTTATGAGGAAAGATTGGAGAATGGGAAATTGGGACTTTTTTTTTTGGAGAGGAGAAGGCTAAGAGGAGACTTGATAGAAACTTCCAAAATCATGAGGGATCTTGACAGAGTAGATAGGAAGAAATTGTTCGCGCTCATAAACGGATCGAGAACCAGAGGGCACAGTTTTAAAGTGTTTTGCAAAAGAAGCAAATGCGAGGTGAGACAAAACTTTGTCATGCAGCGAGTGGTTAGGGTTTGGAATGCACTGTCTGGAAGTGTGGTGGAGGCAGGTTCAACTGAGGCATTCAAGAGGGCATTGGATGGTTAATAAAACAGCGCGGGGGGAGGGAGCAGGTAAAACAGCGCGGGGGGAGAGAGCAGGTAAAACAGCACGGGGGAGAGAGCAGGTAAAACAGCGCGAGGGGAGAGAGCAGGTAAAACAGCGCAGGGGAAGAGAGCGGGTAAAACAGCGGGGGGGGGAGAGAGCAGGTAAAACAGCGCGGGGGGTAGAGAGCGGGTAAATCAGCGCGGGGAGAGAGAGCGGGAAAAACAGCGTGGGGGGAGAGCGCGGGTAAAACAGCGCGGGGGGAGAGAGCGGTTAAAACAGCGCGGGGGGAGAGTGCAGGTCAAACAGCGCGGGGGGAGGGGTGGGTAAAACAGCGCGGGGGGAGAGAGCAGGTAAAACAGCGCGGGGGGAGAGGCCGGGTAAAACAGCGCGGGGGGAGAGAGCAGGTAAAACAGCGCGGGGGGAGAGAGCAGGTAAAACAGCGCTGGGGGAGAGAGCAGGTAAAACAGCGTGGGGGGAGGAAGCGGGTAAAACAGCGCGGGGGGAGAGAGCAGGTAAAACAGCGCGGGGGGAGAGGCCGGGTAAAACAGCGCGGGGGGAGAGAGCAGGTAAAACAGCGCGGGGGGAGAGAGCAGGTAAAACAGCGCTGGGGGAGAGAGCAGGTAAAACAGCGCGGGGGGAGGAAGCGGGTAAAACAGCGCGGGGGGAGAGAGCAGGTAAAACAGCGCGGGGGGAGAGAGCAGGTAAAACAGCGCGGGGGGAGAGAGCAGGTAAAACAGCGCGGGGGGAGAGAGCAGGTAAAACAGCGGGGGGGGAGAGAGCAGGTAAAACAGCGCGGGGGGAGAGAGCAGGTAAAACAGCGCGGGGGGAGAGTGCAGGTAAAACAGCGCGGGGGGAGAGAGAAGGTAAAACAGCGCGGGGGGAGAGAGCAGGTCAAATAGCGCGGGGGGAGAGTGCAGGTAAAACAGCGCGGGGGGAGAGAGCAGGTAAAACAGCGCGGGGGGAGAGAGCAGGTAAAACAGCGTGGGGGGAGAGAGCAGGTAAAACAGCACCGGGGGAGAGAGCAGGTAAAACAGCGGGGGGGGAGGGAGCTGGTCAAAAAGCGCGGGCGGGGGGAGAGAGCAGGTCAAACAACGCGGGGGTAGAGAGCAGGTAAAACATCGCGGGGGGGGAGAGCAGGGAAAACAGCGCGGGGGGAGAGAGCAGGTAAAACAGCGCAGGGGGAGAGAGCAGGTAAAACAGCGCGGGGGGAGATAGCAGGTAAAACAGCGCGGGGGGAGAGAGCAGGTAAAACAGCGCGGGGGGAGAGAGCAGGTAAAACAATGCGGGGGGAGAGAGCAGGTAAAACAGCGCGGGGGGAGAGAGCAGGTAAAACAGCACGGGGGGAGAGAGCAGGTAAAACAATGCGGGGGGAGAGAGCAGGTAAAACAGCGCGGGGGGAGAGTGCAGGTAAAACAGTGCGGGGGGAGAGAGCAGGTAAGACAGTGCGTGGGGAGAGAGCAGGTAAAACAGCGCGGGAGGAGATAGCAGGTAAAACAGCGCAGGGGGAGAGAGCAGGTAAAACAGCGCGGGGGGAGAGAGCGGGTAAAACAGCGCGGGGGGAGAGAGCAGGTAAAACAGCGCGGGGGAGAGAGCAGGTAAAACAGCGCAGGGTGAGAGAGCAGGTAAAACAGCGCGGGGGGAGAGCGCGGGTAAAACAGCGAGGGGGGAGAGAGCGGGTAAAACAGCGCGGAAGAAGAGAGCAGGTAAAACAGCGCGGGGGGAGAGAGCGGGTAAAACAGCGCGGGGGGAGAGAGCGGGTAAAACAGCGCGGGGGGAGAGAGCTGGTAAAACAGCGCGGGGGGAGAGAGAGGGTAAAACAGTGGGGGGGGGAGAGAGCAGGTAATACAGCGCAGGGGGAGAGCGCGGCTAAAACAGCGCGGGGGGAGAGTGCAGGTAAAACAGCGCGGGGGGAGAGAGCAGGTAAAACAGCGCGGGGGGAGAGAGCAGGTAAAACAGTGCAGGGGGAGAGAGCAGGTAAAACAGAGCGGGGGGAGAGAGCAGGTAAAACAGTGCGGGGGGAGAGAGCAGGTAAAACAGCAGGGGGGGGAGAGAGCAGGTAAAACAGCGCGGGGGGAGAGAGCAGGTTAAAGAGCGCGGGGGGAGAGAGCAGGTAAAACAGCGCGGGGGGAGAGAGCGGATAAAACAGCGCGGGGGGAGAGAGCAGGTAAAACAGCGCGCGGGGAGAGTGCAGGTAAGACAGTGCGGGGGGAGAGAGCAGGTAAAACAGCACGGGGGGAGAGAGCAGGTAAAACAGCGCGGGGGGAGAGAGCAGGTAAAACAGCGCGGGGGGAGAGAGCAGGTAAAACAGCGCGGGGGGAGAGAGCAGGAAAAACAGTGCGGGGGGAGAGAGCGGGTAAAACAGCGCGGGGGGAGAGAGCGGGTAAAACAGCGCGGGGGGAGAGAGCAGGTAACACAGCGCGGGGGGAGAGCAGGTAAAACAGCGCGGGGGGAGAGAGCAGGTAAAACAGCACGGGGGGAGAGAGTGGGTAAAGCAGCGCGGGGGGAGAGAGCAGGTAAAACAGCGCGGGAGGGGAGAGCAGGTAAAACAGCGCGGGGGGAGAGAGCGAGTAAAACAGCGTGGTGGGAGAGAGCAGGTAAAACAGTGCGGGGGGAGAGAGCAGGTAAAACAGCACGGGGGGAGAGAGCGGGTAAAGCAGCGCGGGGGGAGAGACCAGGTGAAACAGCGCTGGGGGAGAGAGCAGGTAAAGCAGCGCGGGGGGAGAGAGCAGGTAAAACAGCGCGGGGGGAGAGAGCAGGTTCAACAGCGCAGGGGGAGGGAGCAGGTAAAACAGCGCGGGGGGAGAGAGCGGGTAAAACAGCGCAGGGGGAGAGAGCAGGTAACACAGCGCGGGGGGAGAGAGCGGCTAAAACAGTGCGGGGGGAGAGTGCAGGTAAAACAGCGCGGGGGGAGAGAGCAGGTCAAACAGTGCGGTGGGAGAGAGCGGGTAAAACAGCGTTGGGGGAGAGAGCCGGTCAAACAGCGCAGGGGGAGAGGCCGGGTAAAACAGCGTGGGGGGAGAGAGCAGGCAAAACATCGTGGGGGGAGAGAGCAGGTAAAACAGCGCGGGGGGAGAGAGCATTTAAAACAGCGCGGGGGGAGAGAGCAGGTATAACAGCGCGGGGGGAGTGTGGAGGTAAAACAGCGCGGGGAGAGAGCAGGTAAAACAACGCGGGGGGAGAGAGCAGGTAAAGCAGCGCGGGGGGAGAGAGCAGGTAAAACAGCGCGGGGGGAGAGTGCAGGTAAAACAGCGCGAAGGGAGAGAGCAGGTAAAAAAGCGCGGGGGGAGAGAGCAGGTAAAACAGCGCGGGGGGAGAGAGTAGGTAAAACAGCGTGGGGGGAGAGAGCAGGTAAAACATTGCAGGGGGAGAGAGCAGGTAAAACAGCGCGGGGGGAGAGATCAGGTAATACAGCGCGGGGGGAGAGAGCAGGCAAAACAGCGTGGGGGGAGAGAGCAGGTAAAACAGCGCGGGGGGAGAGAGCAGGTAAAACAGCGCGGGGGGAGAGAGCAGGTAATACAGTGCGGGGGGAGAGAGCAGGTAAAACAGCGCGGGGGGAGACAGCAGGTAAAACAGCGTGGGGGGAGAGAGCAGGTAAAACAGCGCGGGGGGAGAGATCAGGTAATACAGCGCGGGGGGAGAGAGCAGTTAATACAGCGCAGGGGGAGAGAGCAGGCAAAACAGCGCGGGGGGAGAGAGCAGGTAAAACAGTGCGGGGGGAGAGAGCAGGTAAAACAGTACGGGGGGAGAGCAGGTAAAACAGCGCGGGGGGAGAGAGCAGGTAAAACAGCGCGGGGGGAGAGAGCAGGTAAAACAGCGCGGGGGGAGAGAGCAGGTAAAACAGCACGGGGGGAGAGAGCAGGTAAAACAGCGCGGGGAGAGAGAGCAGGTAAAACAGCGCGGGGGGAGAGAGCAGGTTAAACAGCGCAGGGGGAGAGAGCAGGAAAAGCAGCGCGGGGGGAGAGAGCAGGTAAAAGAGCGCGGGGGGAGGGAGCGGGTAAAAGAGCGCAGGGGGAGGGAGCAGGCAAAAAAGCCGGGGGGAGAGAGCGGACAGAACAGCGCAGGGGGAGAGATAGCAGGAAAAACAGCGCGGGTTGAGAGAGCAGGTAAAAGAGCGCGGGGGGAGGGTGCGGGTAAAACAGCGCGGGGGGAGAGAGCAGCTAAAAAAGCGCGGGGGGAGAGAGCGGGTAAAACAGCGCTGGGGGAGAGAGCATTCAAAACAGCGCGGGGGGAGAGAGCGGGTAAAACAGCGCTGGGGGAGAGAGCATTCAAAACAGCGCGGGGGGAGAGCGCGGGTAAAACAGCGCTGGGGGAGAGAGCATTCCAAACAGCGCGGGGGGAGCGAGCGGGTAAAACAGCGCGGGGTGAGAGAGCAGGTAAAACAGCGCGGGGGGAGAGAGCAGGTAAAACAGCGCGGGGGGAGACAGCAGGTTAAACAGCGCAGGGGGAGACAGCAGGTAAAACAGTGCAGGGGGAGAGCAGGTAAAACAGCGCGGGGGGAGAGAGCGGGTAAAACAGCGCGGGGGGAGAGAGCAGGCAAAACAGCGCGGGGGAGGGAGAGCGGGTAAAACAGCGGGGGGGGGAGAGAGCAGTTAAAACAGCACGGGGGGAGAGAGCAGGTAAAATAGCGCGGGGGGACAGAGCGGGTAAAACAGCGCCGGGGGAGAGAGCAGGTAAAACAGCGCGGGGGGAGAGAGCAGGTAAAACAGCGCGGGGGGAGAGAGCAGGTAAAACAGCGCCGGGGGAGAGAGCAGGTAAAACAGCGCGGGGGGAGAGAGCAGGTAAAACAGCGCGGGGGGAGAGAGCAGGTTAAACAGCGCGGGGGGAGAGCAGGTAAAACAGCGCGGGGGCGAGAGCAGGTTAAACAGCCTGGGGGGAGAGAGCAGGTTAAACAGCGCGGGGGAGAGATCAGGTTAAACAGCGCGGGGGGAGAGCAGGTAAAACAGCGCGGGGGGTGAGAGCAGGTTAAACAGCGCGGGGGGAGAGAGCAGGTTAACCAGCGTGGGGGGAGAGAGCAGGTTAAGCAGCGCGGGGGGAGGGAGCAGGTAAAACAGCGGGGGGGGAGGGAGCAGGTAAAACAGCGCGGGGGGAGAGAGCAGATTAAAGAGCGCGGGGGGAGAGAGCATTTAAAACAGCGTGGGGGGAGAGAGCAATAAAAACAACGCGGGGGAGAGCAGATAAAAAAGCGCAGGCGGAGAGAGCAGGTAAAACAGCGCGGGGAGAGAGCAGGTAAAACAGCGCGGGGGTAGAGAGCGGGTAAAACAGCGCGGAGGGAGAGAGCAGGTAAAACAGTGCGGGGGGAGAGAGCAGGTAAAACAGCGCGGGGGTAGAGAGCGTGTAAAACAGCGCGGGGGGAGAGAACAGGTAAAACAGCGCGGGGGGAGAGAGCAGGTAAAACAGCGCGGGTGGAGCGAGAAAGTAAAACAGCGCGTGGGGAGAGAGCAGGTAAAACAGCACGTGAGGAGAGAGCGGGTAAAAGAGCGTGGGTGGAGAGAGCAGGTAAAACAGCGCGGGGGGAGAGAGCGGACAAAACAGCGCGGGGGGAGAGATAGCAGGTAAAAAAGCGCGGGGGGTAGAGAGCAGGTAAAACAGCGTGGGGGGATAGAGCAGGTAAAACAGCGCGGGGGGAGAGAGCAGGTAAAACAGCGCGGGGGGAGAGAGCGGGTAAAACAGCGCGGGGGGAGAGAGCAGGTAAAACAGCGCGGGGGGAGAGAGCAGGTAAAACAGCGCGGGGGGAGAGAGCAGGTAAAACAGCGCGGGGGGAGAGAGCGGTTACAACAGCGCGGGGGGAGAGAGCAGGTAAAACAGCGCGGGGAGAGAGCAGGTAAAACAGCGCGGGGTGAGAGAGCAGGTAAAACAGCGCGGGGAGAGAGCAGGTAAAACAAGGCTGGGGGTGAGAGAGCAGGTAAAACAGCGCGGGGAGAGAGCAGGTAAAACAAGGCTGGGGGGGAGTGAGCAGGTAAAACTGAGCGGGGGGGACACAGCAGGTAAAACAGCGCGGGGGGAGAGAGCAGGTTAAACAGCGCGGGGGGTGAGAACTGATAAAACAGCGCTGGGGGCAGAGTGCGGGAAAAACAGCACGGGGGGAGAGTGGAGGTAAAACAGCGCGGGGCGCGAGAGCAGGTAAAACAGCGCGGGGGGAGGGAGCAGGTAAAACAGCGTGGGGGGAGACAGCAGGTAAAACAGCGCGGGGGGAGAGAGCAGGTAAAACAGCGCGGGGGGAGAGAGCAGGTAAAACAGCGCGGGGGGAGAGAGCAGGTAAAACAGCGCGGGGGGAGAGAGCGGGTAAAACAGCGCAGGGGGGGAGAGCAGGTAAGACAGCGCGGGGGGAGAGAGCGGGTAAAACAGCGCGGGGGGAGAGAGCAGGTAAAATAGCGCGGGGGGAGAGCAGGTAAAACAGCGCTGGGGGAGTGAGAGGGTAAAACAGCGCGGGGGGAGAGAGCAGGTAAGACAGCGCAGGGGGAGAGAGCATGTAAAACAGCGCGGGGGGAGAGAGCAGGTAAAACAGCGCGGGGGGATAGAGCAGGTAAAACAGCGCAGGGGGAGAGAGCAGGTAAAACAGCGCGGGGGGATAGAGCAGGTAAAACATCGCGGGGAGAGAGAGCGGGTAAAACAGCGCGGGGGGAGTGAGCAGGTAAAACAGCGTGGGTGCAGAGAGCAGGTAAAATAGCGCGGGGGGAGAGAGCAGGTATAATAGCGCAGGGGAAGAGAGCAGGTAAAACAGCGCGGGGGGAGAGAGCAGGTAAAAAAGCGCGGGGGGAGTGAGCAGGTAAAACAGCGTGGGTGCAGAGAGCGGGTAAAACAGCGCGGGGGGAGGCAGCAACTAAAACAGCGCGGGTGGAGAGAGCAGGTAAAACAGCGCGGGTGGAAAGAGCAGGTAAAACAGCGCGGGGGGAGAGAGCGGGTAAAACAGCGCGGGGGGAGAGAGCGGGAGAAACAACGATGGGGGAGAAAGCGGGTAAACAACGCTGGGGGAGAGAGCGGGTAAAACAGAGCGGGGGGAGAGAGCAGGTAAATCAGTGCGGGGGGAGAGAGCGGGTAAAACAGCGCGCGGGGAGTGAGCAGGTAAATCAGGGCGGGGGGAGAGAGCGGGTAAAACAGCGCGGGAGGAGTAAGCAGGTAAAACAGCGCGGGTGGAGGGAGGGAGCAGGTAAACAGCGCGGGGGGTGGGAGGGAGCAGGTAAAACAGCGCGGGGGGAGCGAGCGGGGGAAACAGCGCGGGGGGAGGGAGGGAGCAGGTAAAATGGCGTTGGAGGAGCGAGCGGGGAAAACAGCGCGGTGGGAGGGAGGGAGCAGTTAAAACAGCGCGGGGGGAGAGAGCAGTTAAAACAGCGCGGGCGGTGAGTGCAGGAAAAACAGCGCGGGGGGAGTGAGCGGGTAAAACAGCGCGGGCAAGAGAGAGGGTAAAACAGCGCGGGGGGAGAGAGCAGGAAAAACAGCGCGGGGGGAGTGAGCGGGTTAAACATCACGGGGGAAGAGAGAGCGTAAAACATCGTGGGGGAAGAGAGAGGGTAAAACAGCGCGGGGGGAGAGAGCAGGTAAAACTGCGCGGGGGGAGAGAGCAGGTAAAACAGTGAGGGGGGAGAGAGCAGGTAAAACAGCGCGGGGGGAGAGAGCAGGAAAAACAGCGCGGGGGGAGAGAGCAGGAAAAACAGCGCGGGGGGAGAGAGCGGGTAAAACAGCGCGGGGGGAGAGAGCGGGTAAAACAGCGCAGGGGGGGAGAGCAGGTAAGACAGCGCGGGGGGGAGAGAGCGGGTAAAACAGCGCGGGGGGAGAGAGCAGGTAAAATAGCGCGGGGGGAGAGCAGGTAAAACAGCGCTGGGGGAGTGAGAGGGTAAAACAGCGCGGGGGGAGAGAGCAGGTAAGACAGCGCAGGGGGAGAGAGCATGTAAAACAGCGCGGGGGGAGAGAGCAGGTAAAACAGCGCGGGGGGATAGAGCAGGTAAAACAGCGCGGGGGGAGAGAGCAGGTAAAACAGTGCGGGGGGAGAGCAGGTAAAACAGCGCGGGGGGAGAGAGCAGGTAAAATAGCGCGGGGGGAGAGAGCAGGTAAAACAGCGCGGGGTGAGAGAGCAGGTAAAACAGCGCGGGGGGGAGTGAGCAGGTAAAACTGAGCGGGGGGGACACAGCAGGTAAAACAGCGCGGGGGGAGAGAGCAGGTAAAACCGCGCTGGGGGGGAGGGAGCAGGTTAAACAGCGCGGGGGGTGAGAACTGATAAAGCAGCGCTGGGGGCAGAGTGCGGGCAAAACAGCACGGGGGGAGAGAGCAGGTAAAACAGCGTGGGGGGAGACAGCAGGTAAAACAGCGCGGGGGGAGAGAGCAGGTAAAACAGCGCGGGGGGAAACAGCAGGTAAAACAGCGCGGGGGGAGAGAGCAGGTAAAACAGCGCGGGGGGAGAGAGCAGGTAAAACAGCGCGGAGGGAGAGAGCAGGTAAAACAGCGCGGGGGGAGAGAGCGGGTAAAACAGCGCAGGGGGGGAGAGCAGGTAAGACAGCGCGGGGGGAGAGAGCGGGTAAAACAGCGCGGGGGGAGAGCAGGTAAAACAGCGCTGGGGGAGTGAGAGGGTAAAACAGCGCGGGGGGAGAGAGCAGGTAAGACAGCGCAGGGGGAGAGAGCATGTAAAACAGCGCGGGGGGAGAGAGCAGGTAAAACAGCGCGGGGAGAGAGCAGGAAAAACAGCGCGGGGGGAGAGAGCAGGTAAAACAGCGCTGGGGGAGAGAGCAGGTAAATCAGCAAGGGGGGAGAGAGCATCTAAAACAGCACGGGGGGAGAGAGCAGGAAAAACAGCGTGGGGGTAGAGAGCAGGTAAAACAGCGCGGGGGGAGAGAGCAGGGAAAACTGCGCGGGGGAGTGAGCAGGTAAAACAGCGTGGGTGGAGGGAGCAGGTAAAACAGCGCGGGGGGAGAGTGCAGGTAAAACAGCGCGGGGGGAGAGAGCAGGTAAAACAGCGCGGGGGGTGGGAGGGAGCAGGTAAAACAGCGCGGGGGGAGAGAGCAGGTAAATCAGTGCGGGGGGAGAGAGCGGGAAAAACAGCGCGGGGGGAGTAAGCAGGTAAAACAGCGCGGGGGAAGGGAGGGAGCAGGTAAAATAGCGCGGGGGGAGAGAGCAGATAAATCAGTGGGGAGGGAGGGAGCAGGTAAATCAGGAAGGGGGGAGAGAGCATCTAAAACAGCGCGGGGGGAGAGAGCAGGTAAAACAGCGCGGGGGGAGGGAGCAGGTAAAACAGCGCGGGGGGAGAGAGCAGGTAAAACAGCGCGGGGGGAGAGAGCAGGTAAAACAGCGCGGGGGGAGAGAGCAGGTAAAACAGCGCGGGGGGAGAGAGCAGGTAAAACAGCGCGGGGGGAGAGAGAAGGTAAAACAGCGCGGGGGGAGAGAGCAGGTAAAACAGCGCGGGGGGAGAGAGCAGGTAAAACAGCGCGGGGGGAGAGAGCAGGTAAAACAGCACGGGGGGAGAGAGCAGGTAAAACAGCGCGGGGAGAGAGAGCGTGTAAAACAGCGTGGGGGGAGAGAGCAGGTAAAACAGCGCGGGGGGAGGGAGCAGGTAAAACAGCGCGGGGAGAGAGAGCGTGTAAAACAGCGTGGGGGGAGTCAGCAGGTAAAATAGCGCGGGGGTAGAGAGCTGGTAAAAAATCACGGGGCGAGAGAGCAGGTAAAACAGCACGGGGGGAGGGAGGGAGGAGGTAAAACAGCGCGGGGGGAGAGAGCAGGTAAAACAGCGCAGGGGGAGAGAGCAGGTATAATAGCGCGGGGGGAGAGAGCAGGTAAAACAGCGCGGGGGGAGAGAGCAGGTAAAACAGCGTGGGGGCAGGCAGCAGCTAAAACAGCGCGGGTGGAGAGAGCAGGTAAAACAGCGCGGGTGGAGAGCAGGTAAAACAGCGCGGGGGGAGAGAGCGGTTAAAACAGCGCGGGGGGAGAGAGCGGGAAAAACAACGCTGGGGGAGAGAGCGGGTAAATCAGTGCGGGGGGAGAGAGCGGGTAAAACAGCGCGGGAGGAGTAAGCAGGTAAAACAGCGCGGGTGGAGGGAGGGAGCAGGTAAACAGCGCGGGGGGTGGGAGGGAGCAGGTAAAATAGCGCGGGGGAGAGAGCAGGTAAAACAGCGCGGGGGGAGCGAGCGGGGAAAACAGCGCGGGGGGAGGGAGGGAGCAGGTAAAACGGCGCGGGGGGAGCGAGCGGGGAAAACAGCGCGGTGGGAGGGAGGGAGCAGTTAAAACAGCGCGGGGGGGAGAGAGCAGTTAAAACAGCGCGGGGGGAGTGAGCGGGTAAAACAGCGTGGGGCAAGAGAGAGGGTAAAACAGCGCGGGGGGAGAGAGCAGGTAAAACTGCGCGGGGGGAGAGAGAGGGTAAAACAGCGCGGGGGGAGAGAGCAGGTAAAGCAGCGCAGGGGGAGAGAGCGGGTAAAACAGCGTGGGGGGAGAGAGCAGGAAAAACAGCGCAGGGGGAGAGAGCAGGTAAAACTGCGCGGGGGGAGAGAGCAGGAAAAACAGCGCGGGGGGAGAGAGCAGGTAAAACAGCGCGGGGGGAGATAGCATGTAAAATAGCGCGTGGGGAGAGAGCAGGTAAAAAAACGCGGGGGGAGAAAGCAGGTAAAACACCGCGGGGTGGAGCAGGTAAAACATCGCCGGGGGAGATAGGAGGTAAAACAGCGCGGGGGGAGAGCAGGTAAAACAGCGCGGGGGGGAGAGGGCAGGTAAAACAGCACGGGGGGAGAGAGCAGGTAAAAAAGCGAGGGGGGAGAGAGCGGTTAAAATAGCGCAGGGGGAGAGAGCAGGTAAAACAGCACGGGGGGAGAGAGCTGGTAAAACTGCGCGGGGGGAGAGAACAGGTAACACAGCGTGGGGGGAGAGAGCAGATCAAACAGCGCAGGGGGAGAGAGCAGATAAAACAGCGCGGGGGGAGAGAGCAGGTAAAACAGCGCGGGGGGAGAGAGCACGTAAAACACCGCGGGGGGAGAGAGCAGGTCAAACAGCGGGGGGGGAGAGAGCGGGTAAAACAGCGCGGGGGGAGAGAGCAGGTAAAACAGCGCGGGTGGAGTGAGCGGATAAAACAACGCGGGGGGAGAGAGCAGGTAAAACAGCGCAGGGGGAGAGAGCAGGTAAAACAGCGCGGGGGGGGAGAGCAGATAAAACAGCGCGGGGGGAGAGAGCAGGTAAAACAGAGCGGGGGGAGAGAGCACGTAAAACACCGCGGGGGGAGAGTGCAGGTCAAACAGCGGGGGGGGAGAGAGCCGGTAAAACAGCGCGTGGGGAGAGATCAGGTAAAACAGCGCGGGGGGAGAGAGGGAGCAGGTACAACAGCGCGGGGGGAGAGAGCAGGTAAAACAGTTGGGGGGGAGAGAGCAGGTAAAACAGCGCGGGGGACGGAGCAGGTAAAACAGTGCGGGGGGAGAGAGCAGGTAAAACAGCGCGGGGGGAGAGAGCAGATAAAACAGCGCGGGGGGAGAGATCAGGTAAAACAGCGCGGGGGGAGAGAGCAGGTGAAACAGCGCAGCGGGAGGGAGCAGGTAAAACAGCACGGGGGGAGCGAGTATTTAAAACAGCGCCGGGGGAGAGAGCAGGTAAAACAGCGCGGGGGGAGAGAGCAGGTAAAACAGCGCAGGGGGAGAGAGCAGGTAAAAAAATGCAGGGGGAGAGCGCGGGTTAAAAAGTGCGGGGGGAGAGAGCAGGTAAAACAGCGCGGGGGGAGATAGCATGTAAAATAGCGCGTGGGGAGAGAGCAGGTAAAAAAACGCGGGCGGAGAACGCAGGTAAAACACCGCGGGGTGGAGCAGGTAAAACATCGCCGGGGGAGATAGGAGGTAAAACAGCGCGGGGGGAGAGCAGGTAAAACAGCGCGGGGGGGAGAGGGCAGGTAAAACAGCACGGGGGGAGAGAGCAGGTAAAAAAGCGAGGGGGGAGAGAGCGGTTAAAATAGCGCAGGGGGAGAGAGCAGGTAAAACAGCACGGGGGGAGAGAGCTGGTAAAACTGCGCGGGGGGAGAGAACAGGTAACACAGCGTGGGGGGAGAGAGCAGATCAAACAGCGCAGGGGGAGAGAGCAGATAAAACAGCGCGGGGGGAGAGAGCAGGTAAAACAGCGCGGGGGGAGAGAGCACGTAAAACACCGCGGGGGGAGAGAGCAGGTCAAACAGCGGGGGGGGAGAGAGCGGGTAAAACAGCGCGGGGGGAGAGAGCAGGTAAAACAGCGCGGGTGGAGTGAGCGGATAAAACAGCGCGGGGGGAGAGAGCAGGTAAAACAGCGCAGGGGGAGAGAGCAGGTAAAACAGCGCGGGGGGGGAGAGCAGGTAAAAAAGCGCGGGGGGAGAGAGCAGGTAAAACAGCGCAGGGGGAGAGAGCAGGTAAAACAGCGCGGGGGGGGAGAGCAGGTAAAAAAGCGCGGGGGGAGATAGCAGGTAAAACAGCGCGGGTGGGAGAGAGCGGATAAAACAGCGCGGGGGGAGAGTGGGTAAAACAGCGCGGGGGGAGAGAGCAGGTAAAACAGCGCGGTGGGAGAGAGCGGGTAAAACAGCGCGGGGGGAGAGAGCGGGTAAAACTGCGCGGGGGAGTGAGCAGGTAAAACTGCGCGGGGGGAGTGAGCAGGTAAAACTGCGCAGGGGGAGAAAGCAGGTAAAACACCGGGGGGGGACCGATCGGGTAAAACAGCGCGGGGGGAGAGTGGGTATAACAGCGCGGGGGGAGAGAGCAGGTAAAACAGTGCGGGGGGAGAGAGCCGGTAAAACAGCGCGTGGGGAGAGAGCAGGTAAAAGAGTGCGGGGGGAGAGAGCAGGTAAAACAGCGCGGGGGGAGAGAGCCGGTAAAACAGCGCGGGGGGAGAGAGCAGGTAAAACAGCGCGGGGGGAGAGAGCCGGTAAAACAGTGCGGGGGGAGAGAGCAGGTAAAACAGCGCGGGGGGAGAGAGCAGGTAAAACACCGGGGGGGGACCGATCGGGTAAAACAGCGCGGGGGGAGAGTGGGTAAAACAGCGCGGGGGGAGAGAGCAGGTAAAACAGTGCGGGGGGAGAGAGCCGGTAAAACAGCGCGTGGGGAGAGAGCAGGTAAAACAGCGCGGGGGGAGAGAGCCGGTAAAACAGTGCGGGGGGAGAGAGCAGGTAAAACAGCGCGGGGGGAGAGAGCAGGTAAAACAGCGCGGGGGGAGAGAGCAGGTAAAACAGCGCGGGGGGAGAGAGCAGGTAAAAGAGTGCGGGGGGAGAGAGCAGGTAAAACAGCGCGGGGGGAGGGAGCAGGTAAAACAGCGCGGGGGGAGAGAGCAGGTAAAAGAGGCGGGGGGAGGGAGCAGGTAAAACAGCGCGGGGGGAGAGCGGGCAAAACAGCGCGGGGGGAGAGAGCGGATAAAACAGCGCGGCGGGAGAGAGCGGGTAAAACAGGGCGGGGGGAGAGAGCGGGTAAAACAGGGCGGGGGGAGCGAGCGGGGAAAACAGCGCCGGGGGGAGAGAGCGGGTAAAACTTCGCGGGTGGAGAGAGGGAGCAGGTAAAACAGCGCGGGGGGAGAGAGCAGGTAAAACAGCGCGTGGGGAGATATCCGGTAAAACAGCGCGGGGGGAGAGATGCGGTAAAACAGCGCGGCGGGAGAGAGGAGGTAAAACAGCGCGGGGGGAGAGAGCAGGTAAAACAGCGCGGGGGGAGAGAGCAGGTAAAACAGCGCGGGGGGAGAGTGGGTGCAGGTAAAACAGCGCGGTGGGAGAGAGCAGGCAAACAGCGCGGGGGGAGAGAGCGGGTAAAGCAGCGCGGGGGGAGAGAGCAGGTAAAACAGCGCGGGGGGAGAGAAAGGGCAAAACAGCGCGGGGGGAGAGAGCAAGTAAAACAGCGCAGGGTAGTGAGCAGGTAAAACAACGCGGGGGGAGAGAGCCGGTAAAACAGCGCGGGGGGAGAGAGCAGGTAAAACAGCGCACGGTAGAGAGCAGGTAAAACAGCGCAGAGGGAGAGAGCAGGTAAAACAGCGCGGGGGGAGAGAGCAGTTAAAACAGCGCGGGGGGAGAGAGCAGGTAAAACAGCGCGGGGGGAGAGAGCACGTAAAACACCGCGGGGGGAGAGAGCAGGTCAAACAGCGGGGGGGGAGAGAGCCGGAAAAACAGCGCGTGGGGAGAGATCAGGTAAAACAGCGCGGGGGGAGAGAGGGAGCAGGTAAAACAGCACGGGGGAGCGAGCGGGGAAAACAGCGCGGGGGAGAGAGCGGGTAAAACAGCGTGGGGGAAGAGAGCAGGTAAAACAGCGCGGGGGTGAGAGAAGGTAAAACAGCGCGCGGGGAGAGAGCGGGTAAAGCAGCGCGGGGGAGAGAGCAGGTAAAACAGCGCGGGGGGAGAGAGCAGGTAAAATAGCGCGGGGGGAGAGTGCAGGTAAAACAGCGCGGGGGGAGAGAGCATCTAAAATAGAGCGGGGGGAGATAGCATGAAAAACAGCGCGGGGGAGAGAGCAGGTAAAACAGCGCGGGGGGAGAGAGCAGGTAAAATAGCGCGGGGGGAGACAGCAGGTAAAACAGCGCAGGGGGAGAGAGCAGGTAAAACAGCGCGGGGGGAGAGAGCATGTAAAACAGCGCAGGGGGAGAGAGCAGGTAAAACAGCGCGGGGGGAGGGCGCAGGTAACGCAGCGCGGGGGGAGACAGCAGGTAAAACAGCGCGGGGTGAGAGAGCATGTAAAGCAGCGCGGGGGGAGGGAGGAGGTAAAGCAGCACGGGGGGAGACAGCAGGTAAAACATCGTAGGGGGAGAATGCTGGTAAAACAGCGCGGGGGAGAGAGCAGGTAAAACAGTTGGGGGGGAGAGAGCAGGTAAAACAGCGCGGGGGATGGAGCAGGTAAAACAGCGCGGGGGGAGAGAGCAGGTAAAACAGCGCGGGGGGAGAGAGCAGATAAAACAGCGCGGGGGGAGAGAGCAGGTAAAATAGCGCGTGGGGGAGAGAGCAGGTGAAACAGCGCAGCGGGAGGGAGCAGGTAAAACAGCGTGGGGGGAGAGAGCGGATAAAACAGCGCGGGGGGAGAGAGCAGGTAAAACAGCGCGGGGGGAGAGAGTATTTAAAACAGCGCCGGGGGAGAAAGCGGGTGAAACCGCGCAGGGGGAGAGAGCAGGTAAAACAGCGCGGCGGGAGCGAGCAGGTAAAACAGCGCGGGGGGAGAGAGCAGGTAAAACAGCGCAGGGGGAGAGAGCAGGTAAAAAAATGCGGGGGGAGAGAGCGGGTAAAAAAGTGCGGGGGGAGAGAGCAGGTAAAACAGCGCGGGGGGAGATAGCATGTAAAATAGCGCGTGGGGAGAGAGCAGGTAAAAAAACGCGGGGGGAGAGAGCAGGTAAAACAGCGCGGGGGGAGAGCAGGTAAAACAGCGCGGGGGGAGAGAGCGGGTAAAATAGCGCAGGGGGAGAGAGCAGGTAAAACAGCACGGGGGAGAGAGCAGGTAAAACAGCGCGGGGGGAGAGAACAGGTAACACAGCGTGGGGGGAGAGAGCAGGTCAAACAGCGCAGGGGGAGAGAGCCGGTAAAACAGCGCGTGGGGAGAGAGGGAGCAGGTACAACAGCGCGGGGGGAGAGAGCAGGTAAAACAGTTGGGGGGGAGAGAGCAGGTAAAACAGCGCGGGGGACGGAGCAGTTAAAACAGCGCGGGGGGAGAGAGCAGGTAAAACAGCGCGGGGGGAGAGAGCAGGTAAAACAGCGCCGGGGGAGAGAGCAGGTAAAACAGCGCGGGGCGAGAGAGCAGGTAAATCAGCACGGGGGGAGAGAGCAGGTAAAACAGCGCGCGGGGAGAGAGCAGGTATAACAGCGCGGAGGGAGAGAGCAGATAAAACAGCGCGGGGGAGAGAGCAGGTAAAACAGCGCGGGGGGAGAGAGCAGGTAAAACAGCGCGGGGGGAGAGAGCGGGTAAAACAGCGCGGGGGGAGTGAGCAGGTAAAACAGGGCGGGGGGAGAGAGCAGGTAAAACAGCGCGGGGGGAGAGAGCAGGTAAAACAGTGCGGGGGGAGAGAGCCGGTAAAACAGCGCGTGGGGAGAGAGCAGGTAAAAGAGTGCGGGGGGAGAGAGCAGGTAAAACAGCGCGGGGGGAGAGAGCAGTTAAAACAGCGCGGGGGGAGAGAGCAGGTAAAACAGCGCAGGGTAGAGAGCAGGTAAAACAGTGCGGGGGGAGAGCAGGTAAAACAGCGCGGGGGGAGAGAGCAGGTAAAACAGCGCGGGGGGAGAGAGCAGGTAAAACAGCGCGTGGGTAGAGAGCTGGTAAAAAAGCACGGGGCGAGAGAGCAGGTTAATCAGCACGGGGGTGAGAGCAGGTTAAACAGCGGGGGGGGAGAGAGCAGGTAAAACAGCGCGGGGGGAGAGAGCAGGAAAAACAGCGCGTAGGGCGAGAGTGGGTAAAACAGCGCGGGGGGCGAGAGTGGGTAAAACAGCGTAGGGGAAGAGAGCCGGGAAAACAGCGCGGGGGGAGAGAGCAGGTAAAACAGCGCTGGAGGAGAGAGCATCTAAAATAGCGCGGGGGGAGAGAGCATGAAAAACAGCGCGGGGGGAGAGAGCAGGTAAAACAGCGCGGGGGGAGAGAGCAGGTAAAATACCGCGGGGGGAGACAGCAGGTAAAACAGCGTGGGGGGAGAGAGCAGGTAAAACAGCGCGGGGGGAGAGAGCATGTAAAACAGCGCAGGGGGAGAGAGCAGGTAAAACAGCGCGGGGTGGAGCAGGTAAAACATCGCCGGGGGAGAAAGCAGGTAAAACAGCACGGGGGGAGAGCAGGTAAAACAGCGCGGGGGGGAGAGGGCAGGTAAAACAGCGCGTGGGGAGGGAGGAGGTAAAAAAGCGCGGGGGGAGAGAGCGGGTAAAATAGCGCAGGGGGAGAGAGCAGGTAAAACAGCACGGGGGGAGAGAGCAGGTAAAGCAGCGCGGGGGGAGAGAACAGGTAACACAGCGTGGGGGGAGAGAGCAGGTCAAACAGCGCAGGGGGAGAGAGCAGATAAAACAGCGCAGGGGGAGAGAGCAGGTAAAACAGAGCGGGGGAGAGAGCACGTAAAACACCGCGGGGGGAGAGTGTAGGTAAAACAGCGCAGGGGGAGAGAGGGAGCAGGTAAAACAGCGCGGGGGGAAAGAGCAGGTAAAACAGTTGGGGGGGAGAGAGCAGGTAAAACAGCGCGGGGGACGGAGCAGGTAAAACAGCGCGGGGGGAGAGAGCATGTAAAACAGTGCGGGGGGAGAGAGCAGATAAAACAGCGCGGGGGGAGAGAGCAGGTAAAACAGCGTGGGGGAGAGAGCAGGTGAAACAGCGCAGCGGGAGGGAGCAGGTAAAACAGCGCGGGGGGAGCGAGTATTTAAAACAGCGCCGGGGGAGAAAGCGGGTGAAAATGCGCAGGGGGAGAGAGCAGGTAAAACAGCGCGGGGGGAGAGAGCAGGTAAAAAAAATGCAGGGGGAGAGCGCGGGTAAAAAAGTGCGGGGGGAGAGAGCAGGTAAAACAGCGCGGGGGGAGATAGCATGTAAAATAGCGCGTGGGGAGAGAGCAGGTAAAAAAACGCGGGGGGAGAAAGCAGGTAAAACACCGCGGGGTGGAGCAGGTAAAACATCGCCGGGGGAGAAAGCAGGAAAAACAGCGCGGGGGGAGAGCAGGTAAAACTGCGCGGGGGGGAGATGGCAGGTAAAACAGCACGGGGGGAGAGAGCAGGTAAAAAAGCGCGGGGGGAGAGAGCGGTTAAAATAGCGCAGGGGGAGAGAGCAGGTAAAACAGCACGGGGGGAGAGAGCAGGTAAAACAGCGCGGGGGGAGAGAACAGGTAACACAGCGTGGGGGGAGAGAGCAGGTCAAACAGCGCAGGGGGAGAGAGCAGATAAAACAGCGCGGGGGGAGAGAGCAGGTAAAACAGAGCGGGGGGAGAGAGCACGTAAAACACCGCGGGGGGAGAGAGCAGGTCAAACAGCGGGGGGGGAGAGAGCCGGTAAAACAGCGCGTGGGGAGAGATCAGGTAAAAGAGCGCGGGGGGAGAGAGGGAGCAGGTAAAACAGCACGGGGGGAGCGAGCGGGGAAAACAGTTGGGGGGGAGAGCGCGGGTAAAACAGCGCGGGGGGAGATAGCATGTAAAATAGCGCGTGGGGAGAGAGCAGGTAAAAAAACGCGGGGGTAGAGCAGGTAAAACACCGCGGGGTGGAGCAGGTAAAACATCGCCGGGGGAGAAAGCAGGTAAAACAGTGCGGGGGGAGAGCAGGTAAAACAGCGCGAGGGGGAGAGGGAAGGTAAAACAGCAGGGGGGGAGAGAGCAGGTAAAAAAGCGCAGGGGGAGAGAGCGGGTAAAATAGCGCAGGGGGAGAGAGCAGGTAAAACAGCACGGGGGGAGAGAGCAGGTAAAACAGCGCGGGGGGAGAGAACAGGTAACAGCGTGGGGGAGAGAGCAGGTCAAACAGCGCGGGTGGAGAGAGCAGTTAAAACAGCGCGGGGGGAGAGAGCAGGTAAAACAGCGCGGGGGGAGAGAGCACGTAAAACACCGCGGGGGGAGAGAGCAGGTCAAACAGCGGGGGGGGAGAGAGCCGGAAAAACAGCGCGTGGGGAGAGATCAGGTAAAACAGCGCGGGGGGAGAGAGGGAGCAGGTAAAACAGCACGGGGGGAGCGAGCGGGGAAAACAGCGCAGGGGGAGAGAGCGGGTAAAACAGCGCGGGGGGAGAGAGCAGGTAAAACAGCGCGGGGGTGAGAGAAGGTAAAACAGCGCGCGGGGAGAGAGCGGGTAAAGCAGCGCGGGGGGAGAGAGCAGGTAAAACAGCGCGGGGGGAGAGAGCAGGTAAAATAGCGCGGGGGGAGAGTGCAGGTAAAACAGCGCGGGGGGAGAGAGCATCTAAAATAGAGCGGGGGGAGAGAGCATGAAAAACAGCGCGGGGGGAGAGAGCAGGTTAAACAGCGCGGGGGGAGAGAGCAGGTAAAATAGCGCGGGGGGAGACAGCAGGTAAAACAGCGCAGGGGGAAGAGAGCAGGTAAAACAGCGCGGGGGGAGAGAGCATGTAAAACAGCGCAGGGGGAGAGAGCAGGTAAAACAGCGCGGGGGGAGGGAGCAGGTAATGCAGCGCGGGGGGAGACAGCAGGTAAAACAGCGCGGGGTGAGAGAGCATGTAAAGCAGCGCGGGGGGAGGGAGGAGGTAAAGCAGCGCGGGGGGAGACAGCAGGTAAAACATCGTAGGGGAGAATGCTGGTAAAACAGCGCGGGGGGAGAGAGCAGGTAAAACAGTTGGGGGGGAGAGAGCAGGTAAAACAGCGCGGGGGACGGAGCAGGTAAAACAGCGCGGGGGGAGAGAGCAGGTAAAACTGCGCGGGGGGAGAGAGCAGATAAACAGCGCGGGGGGAGAGAGCAGGTAAAACGAGCGGGGGGAGAGAGGCACGTAAAACACCGCGGGGGGAGAGTGTAGGTCAAACAGCGGGGGGGAGAGAGCCGGTAAATCAGCGCGTGGGGAGAGATCAGGTAAAACAGCGCAGGGGGAGAGAGGGAGCAGGTAAAACAGCGCGGGGGAAAGAGCAGGTAAAACAGTTGGGGGGAGAGAGCAGGTAAAACAGCGCGGGGGACGGAGCAGGTAAAACAGCGCGGGGGGAGAGAGCATGTAAAACAGTGCGGGGGAGAGAGCAGATAAAACAGCGCGGGGGGAGAGAGCAGGTAAAACATCGCCGGGGGAGAAAGCAGGAAAAACAGCGCGGGGGAGAGCAGGTAAAACAGCGCGGGGGGGAGAGGGCAGGTAAAACAGCACGGGGGGAGAGAGCAGGTAAAAAAGCGCGGGGGGAGAGAGCGGTTAAAATAGCGCAGGGGGAGAGAGCAGGTAAAACAGCACGGGGGAGAGAGCAGGTAAAACAGCGCGGGGGGAGAGAACAGGTAACACAGCGTGGGGGGAGAGAGCAGGTCAAACAGCGCAGGGGGAGAGAGCAGATAAAACAGCGCGGGGGAGAGAGCAGGTAAAACAGAGCGGGGGGAGAGAGCACGTAAAACACCGCGGGGGGAGAGAGCAGGTCAAACAGCGGGGGGGGAGAGAGCCGGTAAAACAGCGCGTGGGGAGAGATCAGGTAAAAGAGCGCGGGGGGAGAGAGGGAGCAGGTAAAACAGCACGGGGGGAGCGAGCGGGGAAAACAGTTGGGGGGGAGAGCGCGGGTAAAACAGCGCGGGGGGAGATAGCATGTAAAATAGCGCGTGGGGAGAGAGCAGGTAAAAAAACGCGGGGGTAGAGCAGGTAAAACACCGCGGGGTGGAGCAGGTAAAACATCGCCGGGGGAGAAAGCAGGTAAAACAGCGCGGGGGGAGAGCAGGTAAAACAGCGCGAGGGGGAGAGGGAAGGTAAAACAGCAGGGGGGGAGAGAGCAGGTAAAAAAGCGCGGGGGGAGAGAGCGGGTAAAATAGCGCAGGGGAGAGAGCAGGTAAAACAGCACGGGGGGAGAGAGCAGGTAAAACAGCGCGGGGGAGAGAACAGGTAACACAGCGTGGGGGGAGAGAGCAGGTCAAACAGCGCGGGTGGAGAGAGCAGTTAAAACAGCGCGGGGGGAGAGAGCAGGTAAAACAGCGCGGGGGGAGAGAGCACGTAAAACACCGCGGGGGGAGAGAGCGGGTAAAACAGC